>NW_027070003.1:0-251868 GCF_002906115.3 Quercus suber
TGCTGTTCGCATACTAATGAAGTTTGGGAATCATTTAAGTGATGGTTCTTTGGATTTATTGAAATGTAATTATTCTAAAGTTGCCATTATTTCTGAGATGCTCCACTCTCGAAAAAGGCTACATTCAGGTAATGGATTGCTACCTCATTTGGATAATCATAATAGCAGTTCAACTTTCGTATTGACTCCCAAACAGTGTTGCTTAGCAATATTTTTTCTTTTCTTCACCCTGTAATTTGGTTTACTTAAAATCTTGATTTTTTATACTTTTCCTATCACCTTGAGCCACTGATGCTTAACAGCCAACATTACCAGATGAAAACTAGCTGTTACAGAAACAATTTAATGACTAGCTTTTCAAATTTCTCAGGGAAATCCTTATGAACTTTAAAATATTTTTGCCAAAATTAGGCATAGGCTGACAGGAATCACAGGACAAAATTTGTTAAAATCTTACAGGATAACATGTTTTTATAATATTTATGTATTACCATTGTAATCCATGCCTAAAATTTCAGAAATAGAGAATTAACAATTAATTCATCTAGGTATTTCTTCTCATTAGTCTGGCTGTTAACTAGAGGTTGGGCCTTGGTATGATAGCAAGAGCCTTCCACCAAAAGCGAGTTTGGGAATCAGCCTCTCAAAAAACAAAAAGGGGAGTAAGGTTACCTACCATGATCTCTCCCAAACCTCACAAAAGTGGGAGCATTGTGCACCGGGTACAACCTTTTTAGTCTTGATTTTAATTGTTTAATAAAAAGCTTTAAAATGCAGGAACTTCACCTTCAATATATCATCATCTGGGCCCTGAAAGCAAAAGCTTCCACTCTGCTATGCCTAATTGGCTAAGTTGGGGCAATATATTTCAACTTTTTTTCCTTGGGAATATTGAAACAAATTCAAATATGAATTATAATTTTATATTTTCTCTTCCCAGATTTCTCAGCAACCAAACACAGTGTAAGGAAGATGTTTAACTTTCATTCATTTGGGTAACATACGTATTAACCATCAAAGGAAAGCAAGTATAGTCAAATCCACAAACCTGGTTTCCCTTGTATGTTCTCCAGCCACTGAGAGAACCCAAAATCACCAGATTCACCAGCTCCACCATCACCATTTTCCAATTCTAAATGAAACGACAACACAATAAAATAAAATAAATTAAAAAGCTTTACATGGAAAGACAACATCTTTACATTGAAAAACCCAGAAAAAGAAGCAAATAAGTGAACCCCATTATCAAGCAATAGTGTATATTTATATTAGAAGTAAACCTGAGACAAGTGGGTTAGATTGAGATCCAGCCAAGCCAGCCTTCAAGAGGGCATAGAAGATGCATAGCCTACCAGCCCACAAAACAGGAGCTTCAAGCAGAGAAGCATGAGTAGTGAGAGTGAAAGCTCTCTTACTGTGTGATCTTCTTTTACTACTCAAACAAAGTAACCTTTTGAAGACATTTGTGGGTACTTGAGTTTGAAAGTCTGGAAAGAAGGAGTTGGGCAACAGCAAAGTCGTGGGATTGAGATTGCTGGTATAGTTTTTGGATTCAAAAGGTGATGTGAAGCTGCTGCTGTGTACAAGAGAGAGAAGCATTTCTTTCTTTCTTTCTTTTTTTCTTATTGCCTTGACACTCAAAAAGTCAGGAAATGATCTCTTGAGAGTGAGAGAGAAATATGAGAAGGTGTCGGTTTGGGCACAATGATTTTATCTTCCAAAGTGAGAAACGGCGTCGTGCTGACTTGTGATCATAATAATCATGTTAATAAATCATATTAAAAAAAGTTTTAACAAAATTATTATGAAAAATATAAAATGAAAAAATTTTATTTTCTTTATTATTTTCTCATAAAATATTTTTGAAAATAGTTTATAAACTAATGATTTTGTTTACATTTTCCATATTATGTATATAGTTATATACTATATTTTGATAATACACAGGCAAATGATGAAATTTAATTGTTTGTCAGGTTTATCCAATCTCATTTCTTTGAATATATTTCGGACCAAAAAAATTTAAGGAAAAAAATCCCTCAAATCTTTAATTTTCAATAAAAATTTATTAAATTAAGAATATTCTTGGAATCTGCTTATTTTACTAAAATTGAAAATTTTTTGCTAAAAATATTGTAGATAAATATAAAAATTAGGTGAAACAATACAGTTGGACCAATAAATAATATCAAAAAGTACAGTAAAACTTATAAATAATAGCAAAAATAAACTGAATAGAAAAATAAGTTAGTAAAAATAATCTTCGAACACTTAAGTGTGCGTTTTTTTAGCAACACGTCTGCATTGAAGTTGGCGTCTGCATTTTTTGGCTAGTCCCATGACACTATTCATGGATCAGTCAAAACACAAAAACGCGTGAACAATAGCAAGTGAACAATATTTTATCTTTTAAAAAATATTTTATTACAGTGTTTTCAATAATTAGTTTTCAAATTTTAAACAAATAAACGATATCTAAACATACCCTAACTATAACTTCCTTAAATTTCTAATTTCGATCCTCAATTCTATATTTGGATGGAGGAGTATTTGAGAGGGCTTAAAAAATGCAATAATAGAAGCAGAAAATAAATAAATAGATATATGAATTGGATTGGAAAGGAATTCAAAGCTTGGCTGCTAGCTGCTTATAATATTGGTTTAGATTGCAGACGAATGGGATGGTGATGGAGACTGAAGGAGCATGGGCCCTACAATCAAGTATAAAATATCTTTATCCAGTAATAACAAAAGAACAAAGCCAGGCCACGTGGATGTGGATGATTTTCATGTCACTGTCACCTTATCCATAAAGATGGCCAACAGGAATTAAATTCTCCTTCTCCGCTTACTGTTGTAGCATCTGCGCGTTGAGACTAGTCTGAGTATCTAATTATTTTCATAGGTATATGCAATCTTCCGTATCACTAGCACCAAATTATTACAAGAAAAAATCTTATAGGAGTTGCCCCTATATTCTAGCTAAAGATTTCAAATTCAAAATTTCATAAATATCATGAAGCTCAGGAACTACTAAACCAAACTCATAGGGTTAATGTATACTAATTTTCCATTCAATGAATTCCATGTAGAGTTTAAAGAGAGAGATTAATAGCTTAAAATTCAATTCGAAGCTTTCCATTTTTTTTGGGTTGTGTAGGTAATTATTTAATATGAAATAAAAATAAATAAATAAAAGTCCATGTAGAAAAAGGATGAGCACTTATATGATTGAAAATTGAAATCCAGCTATCAGGTTCAAGTCTCCTAAGTGCCAATGCACATGGGACATGGCATTCGGGTGGGCAGGGAGGCATGTATATTTTCCTGTCTATTTTTATTTTGATTTAAATTTAAAATCCCTTTCTATTACGAAAGAACCAACAGCTACAAAGGGGTTGGGGCTTCGTAGATGCTAAGTTGCTAACTACAACTACAGAATTACGTTGAAGCTCTTCTATATCTTTACAAACCGAACGTCATTTTGACCAAATGCATTTCCACATGCGGGACACTTCCGATGGCGAATCTCTAGGTTTTTTTGGATGCATGGATTGCAGAAAAGATGATAGCACTTCACGATTACAACCTGTCAGGATATAAATCACACCCACATCCATCAGTGTAACAGAATATACACACACTGAAACAAAATAATAATAATAATAAACTAATTTAAAGGATTTCACAAGGTCAATGAACTTAAATCTTGTAAACATATAGCTAGAAATGAAAAGACAGATCGCAGGGGTGTAAGCTTGCATGCAATGAGCACACTTACCTCCTTTGGCCGATCAGAACACACGCTGCACTTTAGAATAGACTTGCAACTCTTGATTTCATCTTGGAGTTTCTGTATTGCAGCCTCTCCAGTTTCAGAACTCATCTCGGCAACCTTGATATTCAATTCCCTAAGGTCGTCCTCAAGCTTCTTCCTTGAGCTTCTGCTCAACACAATTCCATCTAATTAGATGCAAATTTAGCTTGAAACATAAACAATTTATAGGTGCTTAAATAGCTATGATCCATTTCTGTAATAACCAAAGAGCTACTAACTCTACATAAAGAAATCCCCCAACTTCGATAATCTGATTATGAAATAGCATCAAATTGTAACAACGGATTTGTAGCTTAGTATGACATGCTTTCTTGACAAGCATATACTATATCTGCATCTGCCTACCCCCTACACAAGCCCAAAAAAAAAAGTGATAGCCCTTCACCCATAGATCCACATGCCAAAAGTCAATTTCAAAGAAGCTTCACAGCCATCAATTAACAGATTGAAGTAAAATGGTTCCAATATCACATTCACTTCAGTGAAATACTAGATCGGTATTGCCATGTTATATCAATGGAAAACCAACCTTCTGAATTAGAAGCAGGTCAGAAATGGCATCATGCACACACACACACACACAAAAAACACTGTACCAAGTGACAAATTACCTACTCCTTCTATGTTCTAAACTATAAATTTGTGGTAGAGGTAGTTGTGTGATGCATACACAAAATCAGAAGTTCCTCAATAGACTATTATAATTTAAATGAACTCAACTCCCGAACGAGGAAAAAAAAACACCTTTCATTCTCTAAATCCATTTGGATATCATCCATATCCTGCTGGATTTGCTCATATTCCTTCTCAGAGGAAGCAGTAGCAGATTTAAGCCACTTCAACTCCTTCTCAGCATCAGTCAATTCCCACTTGGCTGTTTCCAGGTTGACTGCAAGATGTCTTTCTTCGTGAGTACATTTAATGGCTTCTGTCAGACAAGGCTCCATCTGCATTATTTAACTTTGGGTTGATAAAGGACCTAAGTAGCAAACTTCCTTTTGAGTACGGGGAATCCTTACCTGCTCTTCACTGTGAGAAATCCTCATTTTTAAGGATTCTATTGATGCATTAATTTGCTGAAGTTGCTTTTCCAATGCATGCTTCTCAGAGAGTAAAGCGCTCTGTGCCTGCTTTGTCTTCACACTCTCGGAAACAAGCTGCATTGAGGATCTCATGAAAAAATTAGGAATGACCAGCCCATGCATTGGACTGCAGAACTGCCGGAAAACAAAGAAGGCAGAGCATAACAAAACTAGCATCAATGCAGATAATAACAAGACAAACCTTGAGATTATAATCGTCCCTCTCAGTCACCTGCTGCAACAGATGTTGGTTCTGTGTCTGCATATCTTCATATGCTTGACCAATGGTCTGCAGGAAAATAATAAATCAATCGACAAGAAAACAATAAGGCAGAAAAAAGGGGAGATGTAGTGCAAGATATTAAGGAACCAAATTTGAAGCTGATTGTGAGACTCAAAATCAAAAAGAAAAATTTTAAAAACCCTGGGGTACCTCAATTTCTGCTATGTATGCCTCTGCTTCTGCGTCTTTATTTCTAATAGCCTCGGTAAGCTCCAAAACATCCCTGTACAAAAATTGAAAGCATAGACCACAAAGGTTTTAATTGTCAAATTTTTTCTCTAGTTGCAAGCTTGAAGAACAATCCGCAGTATCAATGATAAATATCTTCGTAGCAAGCAAAGCAAGAAGAGTGTATATATACATCTATTTGCAATAGAATAAAATTCCAAAACTCCCAACTAAAAAGTAGAGAGATTATTGATCTTTAAAAAATAATACTAAAAAGATAAAGACAGATCGAATCTGCAAAATCGTAAAACCAGCAAAACTTACGCATACAGCATAATTCCACGATACTTATTCTCCTAGTTGAGCCCTGTTTACAGCCAACTCCACTTCATTCTAAAAGCCATATATTGGAACTGCCATCCCTCTCATTCAGAACCTCACATGGCATGAATATGCGTTCCAACTGAGAACCAAACTGAGTTTCCAGACACACGGTGTCATCAAAATGCCCCAACTCAACGAATTCTTTAGAAGTATATCCTTTATGATAAACCCATATCATTTATACTTTCATACATGATTCAACCAACAGAACTAAGTATCTATTTCAACACCTTACATCCTCTCCTAGAAAGAAGAGGACACTACAGAGAATTAAAGAAATCAACCACGTCTACTGCATCATGACCAAAATAAAAAATTAAAACCATTTCTACATATCACTTGTTATTTTAAAAAATAAAAAAAGTAATACCCTGTGCGCAGAAGTAATACACAAGATAGCATAATAACTACAAGCAAATGAAAGGTCCTAAGGAAAGATGTCTTCTGTTGCATCTCCAAAGCTTCCACATCTTCAAAAGAGTGATAATTACACTCCATTTACCATATCCACATCAAGCATAAGGGGGGCTAAATTCTAAACAGTGGAAGAGTGTTTACCAAACCAACTCCTTTGACCAGCCAGTAGGTCAATCACTCTATTTGGCATCACCCACTGAACACCCCCACCCCTCTCTCTCAAAAAAAAAAAGACACAAACACATTAAAAAAAAAAAACTACATAAAGCATATGCAAGATCACAATGAAGAATACGAAAAAGAAAAAGCAAAACATCACTCTCATCCTTTAACCTTCCCCCATGCCCCTTAAGAAAAAGGAAAAAAAAAAAACATTTCCTTAAGTTTGTCATAGGAAGAAATCCAATTGAAACACGCACACACACATATTGTCATCCAACTACAGATTTTCAAAACCAAAAAACCCCTTCAATGTGGATACAATTTTAGATGAAGAAAAAAAAAAAAGAGAAGCAACCTCTCAGAAGCATCCAATTTAACCCTTAAATCGGCTATTTCAGCTTCAGCAGCAGAAAGCCTTTGTTGGCAAGCAGCCTCAGCTTCATTGGCAGCTTTCACTCTCAACTCTAGACTATGTTCATCTAAAGCATTTCTCAAGACTTCAGCTTGTGAGTGAGCTCTGCGTTCTGATTCTTTGATTTCCATCAAATCTCTGCAATTCAAAATTAAAGGGTTAAATGTATGAATATGAGATGCATTTACCACCCATTAAGAAGGAGGGAAAGCAGTGTGAAATAAGGGGCAAAATTTGTAAATTAGCCAGTGTCATTAAAAGTGCACTTAGGTGCGCTTAAAGCCCCAAGGTCTGAGCGCTTCACTTGGCCAAAAAAGAGCTCATTTAATAAAGCGCACTTTAGGCACGCTTTTTTGAAGCTTCTTGAAGAAGAAGCACAAAGTAGGTCAAGGCACGCTTTTTTATTTTATCGTTAAAAAAAAAATATATGAATCATCAAAATTAATTGCTTGATCTTGAAAGAAATGACATGGACCAATGATTTACTATACAACCACTATTCTTAAGGTGTTGTATTACACAATTTTTTTTATTTACATGTCAAAAGATACGAACAATAATTTACTATTCTTGTGCTTTTTGGTCTCTGATTTCTAGATGTATGTTGATTGAACCATATACATCATTCGATCATAACTATCATGGTTATGTATTTTTATAAAGCACAAGAGAAAAAAATTTTATGTTTAAACTTTCTACTTATGATATTGTCCATTGATAATTGTTTTCAATTAAGTATATATAAATTTTAAGAATTGAAATAACTTAAGCAAAGTTTAAATACAAACATTATACAATTGCACTTTACCTAATTAGTAAAATATACAAATTTTGAGTTTATATATATATATATATATTTATATGTTACGAATATTTCTATTAAAGGTTATTAGATATTATATTTGAAAAATGTGCGTTTTACTTCAATGAGGCACACACTTGTGCTTTGCTCCTAGGCTCCAAGAGGCCTATGTGCACTTTGACACTTTTACCAACACTGAAATTAGCATATATACCAAAATGTTTACCTAGAGAGCTAAATCTGTCATTATATCCTAACAAGTTGTATACCAAAATCATTTAAATCACATACGCATCTGATTCTCATCCTTCTATCTATGCAGAGACAAAAAAAACTCTTCTAAAACAAAATGCATAGTACTTATGAGTTGTTACCCTTGAACATAATGGAATATCCATTGAACCGCTGTCATAACTGAAAGAAGTGGCAAGAGTACTATGTCTGTTCAAAGATACAACCATTCTGCTGATTGATACTCAATCCATCATTTGGACAGATATCTCTCACGCATAAAAGGATTTTATAGATTCAGACTTGTGACTTTCTTTTATATTAGCACAACTACAATGATTACCA
Organism: Quercus suber; assembly: GCF_002906115.3. Taxonomy (NCBI): domain Eukaryota; kingdom Viridiplantae; phylum Streptophyta; class Magnoliopsida; order Fagales; family Fagaceae; genus Quercus; species Quercus suber. Next base: position 8,125 of record NW_027070003.1, read on the forward strand.
CCTTTACTCATAGCTAATCTTCCTCTCAAACATAATAGTTACATATACATCCCAAGCATGAGTAATGAAATGTTGAAAAAGGAAAGAAAACATTAAGAGTGACATTTACAGAAGGAGATGCTGAAAATTCTTGATATGTCCTCTTACTATTCATTTTTTATATAGGAATCAATGGTTCCAATAAGATAAGAAATATTTGTGAATGGGACAGCTGGTAGGGACACATCAGCACTAGAAAATTCCAAACCCTTCTAGAAAGGTACTACCCATACAACATGAGTACAACCCAAAATATCATTATTTTTCTATTTCTCAAAAAGAAACAATTACAACAAATAATACCAAGATATCAGCTTTTACTTTTTAAGTATGAAACATATTGATACCATCACTTTCATATTTAACAACATAAACCATTAGATAAGGATCCTCAATTTACCTATTGTCATGACTTTCCTGTCCATACAAGTCCAAAAAGATTTGCAGTTCCAGTTTTTCCTTCTGCAACTTATCAATCTGCAATATGTTTGTCCTTATCATTTTCTATATAAGCTCAGTTATAGAACAGTCCGGAAAATCTTAAAAATCATAATTCATATACTTCAAAAGAAATGATCACTTAATCCAAAGCTTAAGCACATATATCTCCATGTGCTTTTTTTTTTTTTGGTGTGTTTCATTCTCTTCTTTTCCTTGTTCTTGTCTAGGCAACAACTTCAAATATTTTCATCTCATATATTCATGATTCGTACCAAATTTCACTGGAAAACATTTTCCAACATTCTATTTGACTGAAAACCATCATCAGAATGTAATCCTGTTTCCATAATCATGCAAGTCAGTTGTGACCTATAACCACAAAATGCAGATATAGCACATGATAAACCAAATTCACGAATTTTTCAATAGGGAAATCAGAAACGAAACTGGGGGAAAAAATGCATTTAATATCTAATTTGACTGAGCAGGAAATATTCTAGAGGGACAGATATGACGAGGATGCTTCAGTAAAATTGATTCTTTAAAAATAAAATGGGGGGTATCAGACAGCAAGGACAGAAATTCAAAGAATCTGTGTAATATAGGGTTGCATGAAAAATCAATACATAAGAAAAATATAATAACATCAATGCCAAAAGGATCCCACCAAATAGTTGAGGAAAAATCATACAACTAAGAACTAACAAGAAGTAGTGTTGAAGCATGTGATCATAACTAGAATTGAGAATCTTACCAGTTCCTTAAGAGACTTGATCTCCATCATCTGTTCAGCACATTTGTCTGCTAAGCTCTGCATTTCATTACTCTACACAAAAAACACAGGAAAAGGTAAATTTCAGAAAAGAGTCTTCTCATAAGAGAAAATGATGACAACATAGATATAGTATGAATAAAAGGAAAATCTTTAAGATGGAAAATTTAATAGTTTCAATTAGGGAGCAGATATTTGAGCCCTGAACATTTCCATTAGAAACACAAGGTGGTGCCCATAGAGCTAAAAGGCTCTTAGCCAAAGCTTAAAGAAATCTATGGATAGTATTTACTTATTCAATTTTTTTCATTTTTTGGTTTGGGGTAGTGGTGAGGGGAGTACAACTCTCCCTATATTGTGGTCACTTTCCTATCTCTACAATCACATTCTTGAAAGATCAATCTCAAAAATAGGTAGCCAAATATGATGTGGGTAGTAAAATAACAAACCTTTTGTATTTGTTTGGGGGTCAAGGGAGGGTACTCAACAATTCTGCCTATTTTGTGCCCAGTGCCCTTAGTCCACCCTACACCCCAACAGCATTACGTTGTCGCAGATTAATTGCCAACAAATATTTTCAATCTCAATTTTTAAAGGTGTATTCCAAAAAGAGAAATAGCCATAACATGGCTAGAGGCAATGAGAAAGGACATGATTGCTATTTTTTTAATGGTAATTACAAGAACCCAGAGGGTATGGAACCCACCACCTCACCATCCGTCTTGTTCTTACAAGGAGAGGAGATGAAATTTGAGCTAAAGCACATTGGCACCTAATTACTAAAATTTGTGGAGAATATGGCTCTAGGCATGGCTACAAATTACTAAGGAATTATCAAAAGTTGAGATCACTTTTTTTTTTTTGGTTGAAAAGTAAGAAATTTTTTAGATGGTGCTTTAAAAAACATCACAGCCAGGTACACGCAAATAGTACTTGAGTTACTACAAGACATGATCTAAAGTTACAAAAGTCCAGAAAGTCCAGCAAATCAGAAAAAGAAAGAACACTTAATGCAGCAATCCAATCATACATAGAGCTTGAGAATTTCATTTTTAACTCCAATGGCGAGTGATCATTCCCTTCAAATTTGAGGGTGTTCTGTTCACTCCAAATAGTCCACATGATGCATAAGAATAATTTGACTAACAAGAGAAGAAACAAAATAGGTAAATGAGACAAAACCTTCCTATCTAGTTGAGCTTTTAGAGACTGGGCTTCCTCACTTAAGGACAGTGCTTCATGGGCTGCCTCCTTCCATCGCTTCAATTGAGTTTCCATCATTCCCATTTCTTTAGACAAAGCCGAAGCCATTACACGAAACTCTGATTTAATATCCTTTCTCCCTGCAGTAAGTAACACCCTTAAAAACCAGAAGCTCCAGAAAATTGCCCCCATAAAAATAAATTAAAATCAAATGTGTAATTTGACCTGCATCCTGCACAGCTTCTTCCATCTTAATCTCCAGCTCATTTTTTTCATCGATACGTTTCTGTAGCTGAAGCTCCAGCTCTCCAATCCTAGATTCAGCATTATCAATGGCATTCCTCAAAGCATCTGCTGATTCTAGTTTTACACTCACCTCCTTCTCCCTTCTCATGATAAGAGGCCTTTCAGCCTGAAATTATAATTTTAAAAAAGACCCATATAGAACAAGCAAAAAAAGCAAGTGCCAACACGTAAGACAAGACAGTTCAACCTGCAGAGACTCTGTCAATACTTTGTACTGCTCCACTTCAGCATTCCAATGTTGGAGTTGATCATTTCGCAAAGAGTACAATCGGGATAAGCGAATATATTTTTCATCCTTCAGTTCATTCTGTACGAGTACAATATCAAAAGTGAGATTCATGCATATAATTAAAGTGAATATAAAATGAGGCCCTGAGATAAAAGGAATATCAACTATTGAAGATGAAAAGAATTCAATCTCAGAGACCTGAAGATCTTGCAATTGTTTTGACAAGCTTAGATTTTCTCCCTGTGCATCTTGAACCTCAGAAAGACGATCTTCTGCCAGTATCTACATTATTTGTTTAAACACATGCCTGGTTAGAGAGGGATTTTTTTTTGGGGGGGGGAGGGGGGGGGGGTGGGGGTGGGGTGGGGCGTTGTGGTAAGCAACTCATTTATATTGTGATACCTTTGATTCCTCAATAGAGTCCTTCAATTCCCGCAAACCCATTGTCCTATCTACAGGCTTTTCCGGTGACAAGTCTCCATTGGCTGTACCATGAGTGGGGGTATGCATCCCAGATGCTACATCCTTTTGCATTTTCAGATTGACTAGTTTTCTTCTACTCTCTTCAAGTTCAGCAACACACTCGTCCAGCTCACCTTTCAACAAAAACAGAAGATATACACATCAATATACAATCTAGAGGTCTCGTGTGATGGATACACAACTAGTAAATTGTGGTACTGTAGAATTATCTGCCTGCACGCTTCTTGAATCTGGGATGCATACCCCCACTCATGGTAATCTTGATACTTATACATTTACAAGTAAGAGAATAAATTTGTGCCGCAATAATGTAAATTATATGTTCAGAAAGAACTATCTTAGAGACCTGCAAGGCGCTTAATCTCAGATTCATGAATTGAATGGCTGCTAATGTAAGTTTGAATCTTCTCAATGTATTCTTTATGCTTCAAATGGAGAATATCAATCACTTTACCCAGCTTGATAGCCTCCTCTTTCATAATATCATCAATCTTTGACAATTGGATGATGGCATCTGAGAACCCCAAAAGTGTTATAATGACATAATCAATACAAATCTCATGAAAAAGACACTACTGCAAAGATTAACCAAAAAAAAAAAAAAACAGACCAACCTAAACATAAAAAACAGATATGAAGAATGATGAATTAACAATTGGACCTCACATCAAGATTTCTTCTGACCTTCTGAAGATAGTTTTCCATGCAAAGCACGGGCAATGCTCTCAGTCCTCACCCTTTGATCATCAATTGAATCTTGCAGGATTTTCAACAACTCCCTAGTAGATGAATGACGCAAAGCAAGGGCATCTTCAACATATCTAATGATCTCATCACTACCATTGGCTTCAATAGAATCCCTTTGTAGCAGTCTACAAAGAAATATTTCCTCAGCAGGACATGATGGGATTGAACCTAGAATGTATCTCAAGTCAATCAACCTTATATGACATGAAAAATCTTGGAAGTCCAATTAAGCTGTCATGGGAAATACAACAGAGTACATATGTTTATTGAAAAAATTAGAGAAAAAAAATACCTCGAGAGTGATGAGCAAGGTCCAGAAATTCCAAAGCAACCTGGCCTGCCCCAGCTCGCACCCCAAGAAGGATTAAGTCATCAACCAACTATACAGCAAAACAATGAAATTTTTTATTGGGAACTTCAGTCATTATGGACTAGAAAATGTAAGCATGAACAGAAAGTGCATATCTATACTGTCTAAAAAAACGGTCACTTTAGAATTTAATTCCACCCTTCTGCCATTGTGCCACGTAGGATCCCACCGCTCACTTTTTCTATTATTTTTTCTTCTTCTTCTTCAATAAGTCTTAATTATTAATGCTTAAACAATTTTCAGTTTTCCTCTTTAACCCTCCTCCATTTGGCTCTTCCTCTTTCCATCAAACACCTCCAATTGCCCATGACATTAATCTCTTTCCTTATTTACCTGCTCCCTTGTTATTCACATTTAATTAATTTTTTTCCCATCTTCCCCACTCTTGTTATTTCTTATTTAATAGTGATTAATTGATGCTTGATATGCTTTCACAATTTTTGACTTCCTTCTTTAACATCTCCTATTAATTCTTCTCCCCAATTTAGCTCTTCCTCTCCATCAAACCCCTTTGTTGCCCCATGACATATTTCTTTTCCTTGTGGACAGAATTTACCTCCAAATCAGTTTAAAGGAAAATTTCTCCAATCCACTACGTGGCAATTGAAATGACCATCAACATGCACTTATAGACATTGACCTATTTAATGAGTAATGTGATTTAATAGACCTGGATGATTTTAATGAACCACCACATAACAGGTTGGAAGAAATTACTTGAAATTGATTTGGAGGAAAACTTTATCTTTTACTTTTTATCTGCTCCTTCATTGTTCACACTTTTTTTTTCCTACTTTTTTTCATAAGAAAAGAATTTGTAGAAAGGCTAAAAACAAATTAATTAAAATTGTTAAAATAAAATAAGACTATATTAAAATCCCCTGCTTTTTTATTGTTTCTTCTTTTCTCTCCAATAATCTCTTAGTTGCCCCATGACGTTAATTTATTTCCCTTAAGGATAGAGTTTACCTCCAAATTGATTATACCATTTTGGAGGAAAATCCCTCCATCCCACTACACTGTGATTGAAACAAACACTCGAATGTACTATTAGTCAAGGACCTATTTAATGAAAGACAAAATTTAGCTACAAAATTGGTTGTAGCCTTAAGTTACAATCTTTCTTAATATCTTTTTATTACAGATGAATTTTGACAAATCCACCATTGGATTACATATTCTTCTTATATCCTCTACGCTTGCAAAAATTTAATTTCTAGAAAATTAAAAATCAATAACTAAGTTATCAATAAATTATTTAAATTGCAAGTTTTTATAACTCAAAATTATGCATAAAATATAAGTTTATAGATTATATGATAAATAGTATCTAATTGACACAAAATTTGATATGTGTATTAAGAGCGTAAAAAACATACAATTTAACGGTTAGATTTACAAAATATGTGGTAATGTTCATTTTATTGAGTAAGATTATAACCTTAGGCTACAACCAATTTTATAGCTAAACTTTGTCTTTTAATAAATCTTGTGACTTATTTAAAAATTTAAAATGTAATTTGATTTAATACACGTTGATGGTTTTATGATTATGAATCTCCACATGATGGATTGGCAAAGATTCCTTCAAACCATTTTGTAGAAAAACTCTGTCCTTTCATTATTTACTGGCTCCTTCATTATTCACATTTAATTATTTTTTATTTTTTATTTTTCCTACTTCCTTGCCCTTTAATTATTTCTTATTTTCTCCACAAATCTCTCATTTCTCTTTATTTTCCTCTTAAGTCCCTTTGATTTTACTAATTTACCATTCTTATTATTGTTTTTTATGACAAGGAACCTCTTCAAGGCAAGGCAACTTTGTGTACCCACCCTTGTCAAGTAAACCTTGGATACACGACCCCGTCTATATGATACACATGCAAGAACCGTGTACCGGGTAATTTAAGGACTTGAATCAGAGACCTCATGGGGGGTTCCCATGAGGCCAACCAATTGAGCTAACCCATGCGGCCCCAATTTACCATTAAATTGATGCTTTATTTGTTTCAAAACTCTTTCCTAATCTAATGGTTGAATGCCTCCACAAATTTTTGCTTCCCTATTACGCCTTCAACTCTCCTTCCCACAACCCAACCCAACCCCTTCAACTCTTCCTCCCTCCATCAAACCCAATAAACTTTTCAAACCCCTCTAGTTGCCCAAGAAATTAATTTTTTTCTTAAATTATTACATTTACTCCTTCAGCCCCTTATATTCTAGCATTTAAAGTTCATTCCTCTCTTTCTCCTTCTTCACCCTAGATTCCCCATAAACAAAAATATGATAGTAATGGGTTTCAAAACATTTCCAATGTGAATTTTTTTTTCAATACTATATTTTTAGATTTGCATATGCTCTCTCTCTCTCTCTCTCTAACCTTATTTATTTTCATGCTTTTTTGTTCACAGATTTCTTTCTTATTTTTTATTGACTGAGGATAGACTATAGAGGTTCACAGAATGGGGCGATGGTATTTCCTTGCCAAAGGAGGAAAACAAAGGACCTAAAACAGAGAAATTAGACAATAAGTATAGATTTTCTGATCAACAACAAGAAGAAAGCCTTAGCCCCAAAATTTGGGGTTAGCTATAGATCCTCAACAGATTAGATTGGGTTAGTCACATGAATAACTGGGTTAAATACTTTGTTAACAAATACGTTATGGAGTTTTACATGCTTAAGTTTTGTTAGTAACTTCACCTTCTAGTCTGTTACTACTCTTTATAATTCATGCTAACCCACTAGCGATCTTCCAAAATTGCCAACATTTTATCCTTTTTGGGCCTTGCTAATTGGTTTGTATTAAATTTAGTGCTAAGGTTCCCTTTCTCATAACTCATAGCACAAGGTGTATTGTTGCAATGACTAAAGCTCTTCCATTTGGATACTAATATGTTGTTTTTGTGGTTATTTTATTGGAAGATTGATTAAGGGATACATTGTGATCACAACATTTGATATAATACAGTATTTTTAGACTTAAATTAAATTTGGAAATTTCTTTGTGTTTTGCTTCATGCATTGTTTTTTTTTTTTTTTTTTTTTGTAATTACAGTATCTTCCCATTAAAAAATTGTTTTTTTTAAATAAATAAATGATCGTATTCTGAAAGAACTACCCCATGAACAGTACAAAGCATAAGATAGTCCCAGAAATTGTATCCAAAGAATTACAATTAAAGGATATTGAATTAGCAAACTCGGTGATAGTACCACTGTCCCTTAAACCCAAGACAGTTAGACCATTCACTAAGTAACCAAAGAAAGAAAGCCTCAACTGCACTTCTGACACTTCCACACCTTCAAAAGTACAGGAATTCCACACTTGCCACAGCACATACAAAGGAGCTAAATTCCACGCAGCGGACAAGCAATTGTTGAACCAATTCAACCAACCAACCAATGCATCAACTATTATGCATAGCATCACCCAAACAACTCCAAGGAGACTAAATGCATAGGCAAACTCACAATGAAGTAACAAATGCACAGTATTTACCTAGCCAATTCCTCTTAAAACATTATATGATTTGATTATTCACATTTTTACAAAATTTGTCACCATTCATGAATCTGGCCATATATTCCAAAAAAATTTGAATTAGGTAAGATTTTATGTGATGCTTTCTCCATTTAGCTATAGTGTTTGAATGGTGAGTCTTGAGAAAATTTTGGATTACATGCAATAATAGATGACTATACCATTGTTTTGAATGAATCCCATGCATCACACGGGCTTGTGACTATTAAACATAAGACTCACCTGATTCCAGAGTTGGTTCACTACAATTAATATATCATCATACGAACTTTGCTTGTCTTTTAATTCTTTAATCCTCGCCTCAATATCATGCAACTCTTGTTTTTGTATGTCTATCTGCTGAAGAAGTTTCTGATTCTGGTACTGGAGCACTGTAGCATCAACCTGCACAAATATGTATAACCATTTAGCAAAACATTTCTATCAATATGCCAGAACCATTCTCTGCAATATCTGTAAGATCATGCATAACAAGTCACACACAATGGGAAATACATAAACAAAGAAATTTCACTCTGAAACTACTTATTTTTATAAGGAAGGAAATAGATATAGTAAAAGCAACTAAAATGTTGTACAATCTGATGTCCAACCAATAAATATAATGGGCTAAGAACTCAGCAGTCTAAATGCTTCACTTTGAATTGAAAGATAGTTAATAAGAAGGATTGCTTGTGCTTGAGCAACACATGTAATTGTTTATATGATTAATCAAGAAATGTTCCAAACATTAATAGTGAGGATTGTTGTACAGTATGCTCTACAACGTGCAACTAATCTAAGTGAAGTTCTCCTACATCATCAAAAAAAAAAAAAAAATGTTCCAAAGATAAAGTCCATGTAGATGTAGGGGGCTCTAATGCCTAGATTGGATGCATAATTTTGTAGGGTAAAGAGATATATCTTTAGGCTTTGTTGATTTTTTCACAAAATGATCCCCTTCTTCTTTTTTTTCTATTTTTTTTTCTATTGGTAATTACACACACACCTGTTGGGTCTCGAACCCACGGCCTCACCCTTCACTTGCTCTTACAATGAGAAAATAATTATGTATTTCGCTCAAGAGTAGTCTGTAAATATACATCGTTCAACACTTGTGCTCTGTTCCATGTAACATAACAATCTTAATGCTCTCTTTGCTTACCCAGAAAATTAAGATTATATCACACCCAATAAAAAAATTAAAAAATTGAGATCGGTTTTCTCTTTTGATTTCCAATAATACATGTCACCCCAGCTGACTTTAAATTTGTACATCGCACATTTGAGGACCAGTCTTTATTTTCTCAAGACCCCAAACAGCGAATTCTTGGTTTTGTTTGGTTACGAGGATTTGATGAAAAATGCTGCGGCTTGATATGTATTTAATCGGACTAAGTGATCTGAGCTTTGTGGATTTTTCTCAAACAAAAACGCTTATAATGTTATTGATTTGAAATGACACTTTACATCTACCTGATTTCAAATCTACATATTAATAAACCTCAAATCCATCCATACATTTCATCAACAGGGAGGAAAAATGCCCTGTCATACTTTATTCAAGTCATTTAAACTAAAAATTCAAATCAAACCCCTCCTAAAAACTTCTATCAAAATGAACCATTTGTATTCATATTTTTTCAAGTTTCTTCGGTCTTACGTTTTTTTAGCAACCAGACTCAACTTAAGCTCAAAGGCAACCAACAAAATTCCTTATAAGCATATTTTTGGTTCCAACTTGATTGAGGATACATCCACTTCAGCTCAATTGCACCCAAACACTTCTTAGCCTATTAAACACGATATATAAAAATCTTTCTCAGCAACCAAACAGAAACAGCACTACAACTTCACCTGAATTGCACCTAATAGCTCTGATTTGACAATCAAGTCCAACTGAAATTAATACACTTCTTTTTTCTCATGAATTATGCTAAGGACACAAATTTTGGTACAATTTTGTGCCACAACTCGCCATATGGCGAGTTGTGATTGGTAAGGGTATGTCAGTGGGCCATGTGTCCCTAGCATAATTCTTTTCTCATTCCTCAACTCAAACAGTTATTTTAGACTAAAAATTAAAAAAATTCAAACTAGTTTCTTAAAGAAGCATAATTCATGGTCCCACTTCAATGAGGAGTGAAACAAATTCAACTTGATTCCACTAAATTTGACATAGTTTCTGCTCCCCCAGCCTCATATACTTGAAAACCCTAAAGAATTAACAATTTCAACCCTATAATTTCACAGAAATCAAAATAACAACAACTCTATGCCTAATTTGACAACGATCGCACACAAAAGCTGCAAGTAACGTCACATGCAAAATTGAATTCACACATTATTTTCATTCTACCGCTTCTACTATATCAGGAAAAAAAAAAAATTAAAGCTAATTTACCGGGGAACCAAACAGAAAGATTACAAGAGAGAGGATTTGCTTACGGTTTTGTTGGTTGATGGGGAAGTGGCGGCGGCGGTGGCGGAATTGCGAGGCGAGGCGGAGGAGACAGGGCTAAGGTGAGGACGCTTCGTCTCGGGCTCATCGTAGTCTGCTTCGTTCTCCATATTTTTTTTTTTTTTGGATTCACGCTTTTCTGCTTCTGACTCTGGAAACCGCCACACCAATACACTACCGTTACTACTTTTGGTTTTATATAACTGTGTGTTAACTTAACCTCTGGTTAAACCACATTTATTTGCTGTTTTGGTTTTTAAGTAAAAAAAATTAAATTAAATGAGGTGGCACTTTTTAGACCGTAGATATTTTTTTTAAACAGATCCTAACCCTTAACTGAAAAATTGGGTCTCATATCATATCTATTACAAAACGTCGTCGGATTAGATAAAGTCACCTAGTTGGTTAGTGCAAACATTATATATACATACACATAACCAAAACCCTATCTTTTAACCAAAACCCTATCTTTCTCTCTCAGTTTCTCTAGCTAGGTTTTGTTTCCATGGATGAAGAATACGAACAACGCATAGAGTCTGCAGTTGAAATAGCTCGCCGCGAGCGCGACGAAAGACGCAAAAGATTGAAAAGAGAGCAAAACCCAGATGATCACAGACCAGTTGTTGCATATAATGATAAAACCAGAACTATTACTATTCCGTCCGGTTGGTTGGAATGCCCTGCAGTTGGTGAAGAAATATGCGGTTTCATAGTTCCTTCCAAGGTTCCGCTTTGCGAATCCTTCGAAGTTCCTCCAGGAAAAAGATACTCGTTGAAGCAACTGATTCATCAGCAGAGAGTTTTGGGAAGAAAGATTGGTTTGGTAATTGATTTGACGAATACTGCTCGGTACTATGCGGTGTCGGATTTGAAGAACGAGGGCATCAAGCATGTTAAGATTCAGTGTAAGGGTCGGGATGCTGTACCCGATAATGTATCTGTGAACAAGTTTGTTCACGAGGTCTCGCAATTCATCTCTCGTCAGAAAAGTATCAAGTATCACGTTCTTGTTCATTGTACTCATGGCCATAATCGCACCGGGTTTATGATTGTTCATTATATTATGCGCTCGCTTTTTCCTGCTTCTGTCAGTGTCACCCAGGCGATCAACGTGTTTGCCGAAGCTCGGCCTCCGGGAATTTACAAACCGGAATATATTGATGCGTTGTACGCATTTTATCATGAAAAGAAGCCTCGGGATGTTGTTGTTTGCCCTCCAACTCCGGAGTGGAAAAGATGTTCTGATGATTATGGAGGCGGCTCGGCTGCTGATCCATTGCATGAGACTCGTGATGAGGAGAGAGATGTAGTGATAATGAGCAATGATGATGTGTTAGGAGATGAGATACCTTGGGACCAGCAAGATGCAATGCGTAGTTTCTGCTATCAAACACTTAGGCTGAGTGTTGGGGCAAGAGGGAACACACAGTTTCCAGGGTCACACCCAGTTTCCCTTAACAAGGACAATCTTCAGCTGTTGAGGCAACACTATTATTATACCACGTGGAAAGCCGATGGAACGCGATATATGATGCTGATAACCGTGGATGGATGTTACTTGATTGATCGGAATTTCAATTTTCGACGAGTCCAGATGAGGTTTCCTTGTAGAGACCTGCAGACTCATCACTATACGTTACTTGATGGGGAGATGGTAATTGATTCTATTAAGAAAACAGATAAGAAAGAGAGAAGATATCTTATCTATGATATGATGGCAATTAATCAAGTTTCTGTAATAGAGTTGCCTTTCTATGAACGCTGGAAGATGCTTGAGAAAGAAGTGATTGAACCTCGGAATTATGAACGGGCAAATGTTCTCCAATGTAGGAATCCTTATTATAGATATGACCTTGAACCTTTTAGAGTGAGGAGGAAAGACTTTTGGTTGCTCTCTACTGTTAACAAGGTTTTGGAGCTAAAGCTTTCGCATGAATCAGATGGTCTTATTTTTCAGGGATGTAATAGAGTTGCCTTTCTATGAACGCTGGAAGATGCTTGAGAAAGAAGTGATTGAACCTCGGAATTATGAACGGGCAAATGTTCTCCAATGTAGGAATCCTTATTATAGATATGACCTTGAACCTTTTAGAGTGAGGAGGAAAGACTTTTGGTTGCTCTCTACTGTTAACAAGGTTTTGGAGCTAAAGCTTTCGCATGAATCAGATGGTCTTATTTTTCAGGGTTGGGATGATCCTTATGTTCCTCGCACACATGAAGGCCTCTTGAAGTGGAAATTTGCTAACATGAACTCGGTTGACTTTCTATTTGAGGTGAATGGTGATAATCGTCAGCTTCTTTTTCTGCATGAACGAGGGAGGAAGAGATTGATGGAAGGGAATTATCGGGTTGCATTCAAAGACGGAATAGATCCTTCTTCATATTCTGGAAAGATTATTGAGTGTTCATGGGATTCTGAAAAAGATGAATGGATCTTTATGCGGATCAGACTAGATAAATCAACTCCGAATGATTTCAATACATACAAGAAGGTAGTTCGGAGTATAAGAGACAATATCACTAAGGACATCTTGTTGAATGAGATTGAAGAGATCGCTCGCCTGCCCATGTATGTTGATAGGATTCAGAATGATAGCAAAGCCCGCCATCAAACAAATCTAGCACCACACGGGTGACAGCATGGAGTGATTAGGAATTGATGTTGACAATGCCTTTAAGGTTCACTATTAATGGGAGAAACACAAATAATGAAGTATGTCATTGTAAGATTTATTTGAGTTTGGTATGTACCTGCATCAGCAAATGGGTCCTTGAGATACTGTGTGTAATTAGCTACCCTTCAAGATTATCATATTTTCCTATGTTACTTTAGGATTATCTTGTATTGTGTGCTATGCTAGTGAGTTGCGCGGTCTAGTACACTTGATAACTATTATCGAAAATGCCACTATAGGCCTATAATGACAGTACAATTGTAGCGTTTACAAACACCACTATAGCAAACGCGACTATAGCCCAAATGGGCCTATAGTGGTGTTTTTAGTACCTATAGTGGCATTTCACAAACACCACTATAGGCCTAGTTTCTTGTAGTATAGTCCTTATCACCAAGCTTGAAATTAAATGAGTAGTGTTTATTACATACAAACTAATCCACACAGTTTAACACACACTCCCAAAACAACATAACTCGTCACTTAAAGTCACGGTTTTAAACTATGGAGTAGCTTGTGTACAATAACATTTACCCTACTATTATTATTATAAAATTTTACTATAACATGGATTATTTATATTATCAATAAATCATAAAATAATAAGTTGATATCATATAAATTTATTTACAAACTTACACAATTTAATCTCGAGTTTGTATTATATGAATATAATTTAAACATTTATACATATAATTATATAAACGTATAATATTATATAACACTTAAATCGAGCCCCATACTCACAATAGTGGTCATTACACTCTATGAACTTTATTGTTAGCCAATTTACTTCTTGAACTTCACACATGTGCAAAATCAATACCTCAATTAGTCTTCTTGAACTTGGGAAGACTTTCAATATTCATCCTAATTCCACATATGCCCAAGATGTGTGGTCTCTCAATTAATTCAAAGATTTTTCTTTTGGAAAAATGTGTTCAAAAGATGTTTTAGAGAAAACGGTTTTCTCTTCTTTTGATCATAAGTACGTTTTAACTACCTAGGCAGTTACTTTATTTAATAACTATTATTAAATAAACAATTGATTATCTAATTGGGCTTTTGGGCCAACTCAATTGGGTTTTAGTGTGTGGCTTGAGATAGAATCAAATGGACAAATAAGGCTCTAACTCCAACGGATTTCAAGCTTATCTATCAACTCTTGACAACCTCAAAATTACCATTAATTATATAACAAGTATTTGTACCACTGTAGAAATATAATTGCACTCTAAGCCTTATTAATAAATTATATCACAATACTCTAATTTAATGTCATTTGACCCCTCCATGAAAATCCATAGTGAACAAAGTCAAAATAAACTGTCACTTTGTAAACAACTATTTTATTCCTTAAATCCCCAGTTTAATCTTTTGGTTATTCATATATTTTATGAAATCTTATTTCAATATATATATATATATATAATATTTAGTAACTCTTTACTAAAGTGGTTGGCATTGAATAACCAATTCCCGTTAAATTTATCTTAAGAGGATATTTTATATTTCTAAGAAAGAGATTATGGATTCCATCTTAAGAATATGTGTTCCCGGAACACTATATGCGGTTACCTAACATACTAAGTGTAGGGTCTGTTTTTATTGCCCAAGCCCAAAGGATATGGGTTAAAGGCCCAACGAACCCAGAACAATGAATTTGTAGAGAGTGGATCGAAGGTTTAGGCGCTTGCCGGCGTGCATGAAGCATGAACAACTTTCCTTTTATTGAAAAATGCTAAGAACAGTTTACAACTGGAGGATGCTCCTCGGCCATGGGCCGAGGAGGTTATTTCTTTCCCTCTTCCCTTTTTTTCTCTTCTCCAAAAAAAACCCCCTTTACACTTTGCTTCTCTTCCTTATATATCTCTCACTCTCTCCCTTCCTTCTTCCTTATGTCGATCATTTATTGGCCTTCTCCCTGACCGTCTATCCCATCAAAGGTCATATCCGTGCTCAAGTGGTTCACCCTGATCGATGTTGCCCTGTCAAAGGGTTACATCCCCATTAATGCGGCCAGAAGGGTTAGGTGAGCGTATTCAATGTCGAGGTGACAGTTCGCCCAGAGCTTGCCCTTCTCCGTACCGAGGTCTCGGACACCCGAGGATAAGGTCATCTTCGGTCCCATCATGCGTCCTCGACGTGGGCCATTTGGGCTTGGGTTGAAGTGGGCCGAGGCTACTCGATTTTCTGGCCCCACAATAGCCCCTCAAAATCTTGCTGCACGCATCCTCGGGCAGGGAGGAGGATTTTGACATCCTCGGCCTTACCCCCCCCCCCCCTTAGTACTGGGGTCTATTCATCTGCCCAAGGCATGTCGCTGACGTTCCGGAGCACATAACGTGCCCATCATTAAATTTAGGCGGCTCTGTGCTCTCCACGTCTACTGAGGCGTTACCCATCCAACGGTGGAGGTTCGTTTCGCGTTTATGGGCGGAAAAACCAGCATGATTCCTCGATTTGGGGTATAAATACCCGCACAAATCGCTTCTTCCTGTTTTCCATTTGTAATCAAGAATTCTCGTGCGCCCCTCCAGAGTTCAACCACACTTTCGCTAGCACCTCCAGCACAAAAAGCCTGTCCGAGTAGCTCCTCCTCTTTCCAGTAAGTCGCTCTGTCTCTCTCTGACCTCTCTTTCTCTTTACCCTTTTTTCTACTTCGCCTGCTCTTTCTTAGTTCTTTTAGGCGTCAACTAGGATGGGTAGGTTTAAGAAATACATCAATACTGCGGAGGCGATGGAGAAATTCATCACCGACAGTAGAATTCCCGGCAATGTAGGTCTGAGATATTGTGAGGATGGGGAGTGGCGCATACACAGGCAGGTGGGCGAGGTGGTAATTCCCATAGTCGCCTTCCTGGAAGGGGGGATGACAATCCCCATGGGGCCGGTGATGAGGGATTACCTCATGCACTTCCGGTTGGCCCCCACCCAGTGTGGGATAAACGTCTTTAGGATTCTGGGCTGTGTGGATGCCCTGAACGAGAAGATTGGGCTGAGGTTGACCCACCACGACGTGAACTGGTGTTACAACCTTCAGCTTCTTAAGGGCAAGTCGTATTACCTGAAGACGAGAGACGACAGGGTGCGGCTCATTCAATGCCTCCCCGAGTCCAACAAGGGGTTCAACGAGGATTTCCTCATCGTGTCAGGGGAGTGGCACGACGGCCTTCACTGCCCAACAACAGAGGGAATACCAGGTGGGGCAGTGGGGAACAGAAAGGGTTTCAAGCTCTCGTCTTTTTTCTTCCCCTTTTTTTTTTTTTTTTACTAACGCGGTGGTGCTTGCCATTTGCAGATCCGCATGCTTTTGAGCGTCACTTCCATCTGGTCAATCGGGAGGATTTGCAGAAGGTGCTGAGGGCGTCGGTGTATATAAACGAGGATGACAATCAGGTTAGGGCTGCCCACATAATTTTGGGGTATAAACCTACCCAGAAGTCGTTCCCAGTTCCAAAGCACGTCATCCGAGCCAACAATCCTCGGCTTCAGAGGATTACTGTGACCGGGGACGGATTTTCGTTCCCCGAGGAGCCCTCTGACCAGGAAGCTGTCACACTAGCCGTCCCTTCCTCTTCCCAACCGTTCGCGCCACCGAGGAAGCTCCAGAGGGGGAAGGGACACGTTTGATGTTTTCGCTCTGCTTGATCAGTCCGAGGACCCTTCCGGGGACTTGGGTGATCCCAATTTGACCGAAGCAGACCTCCTTGCTTCAGAAGCCCCTCCTCAGCAGAGAATGGTTTACAAAAGGAAACCCACCACCAACTTGCTGGACCTGATTGAGGGCCAGTCGAGGGGGTCCCAACAGAAACCTCTCACTCCACCTCCGAAGACTAGGTCGACCTCCGCTCGACAGAAACTCCCTCATTCTCCTTCTCAGGCGCACTCGCCCTCTGGATCCGTGCCTGCTGGCCCCAAGAAGAAGAAGGATAAGGGTAAAAGGCCTGTGGAGGATAAGACGGTGTCCTCGCAGGAGGAGGACGCTGCTCTGCGGTCGTCAAAGCAGCTTAAAATAGGCGACAAGAGCCAGGAGAGGCAGGTCGTCGACACCACCTCTTCCGAGGCCGAGGCTTGGCTCCCAGCCCCGATGCTCCGTGGGGAGCCCTTGAGGGATACTGCCTCCCTCAGGGATTTCAATGAGGGCGAAGGTGCGCGCGTGGCCGACGCGCTGGAGAGGAGCCTGCTGCTCCCGGCGGACATGGCTGAGCTTAACTCTTTGACGAGCGAGGAGGTCTTCCTCAGCCTCAAGCGATATGTGGGGATGGTAAGGGCTACAACCTCGACTCTTCTCCCACTCTTTTTCTTTTATTGGGCTTATAGCACATTGGTTAATCTGGCAGGCTGTCCAAGCTATCTTTATGTTGGAGGGGGCGGCAAACGACCAGAAGGAGGCCCTCAAACGGGAGCGTGACTGGCGCTTTCAGGCTACCCGGACTCTGAAGAATTCTGAGGCTGACCTCGCCAAGGCCCAAGAGGATTTGAAGGCGGTGACCAGGGAGCGGGATAGTGCCCTGTCTGGTCTTGAGGGTGCCCAGAACCAGGCCAATGAGCAGACGAGGCGCCTGGGCGAGGCGGAGGAGCAACTGCAGACCGCGAGGGATCTGATCGCTAATCTGCAGGCTAAGGTGACAAAGGCCGAGAGGGCCTAGAGGGAGGCAGAATGGGCCCGAGACCAGGCTCGACGGGCTAAGGACGAGGCTGACCATGGCAGGGAGATGGCCGAGAGTGCCAAAGAGGAGGCTGAGACCGCAGCCTACGCTGATGAGGTAGCTGCGGTAGAGACCCTCTACAAAACTCAAGTCCCGGGGGTGTGTAGGCAATACTGTTCCTAGGTCTGGGCTGAAGCCCTCAAACAAGCTGGAGTAGAGACCACGTCCGACCTATGGAAGGCAGAGAGCGTGTATTACCCCTCCCCCCCGCTATCCGTGAGGCCGCCCCTAAGGACCCTAAGGTTGGGGAGATTGTTGAAGAGGTGGGGGTAGCTGAACTGGGGAAGCATTCGAGCGAGGGAGTGCCCCAAGAGATAGTGGAGATTCCTTCCGATGATCCAACCCCCACCACCGAGGATGCAGCTGTTCTCGCCGTACCCTTGCAGGCCGTCCCCTCAGGCCAGGGCTCGGAGGGGTCAGAGGTTGCCCTTGTCCAGCCTGAGCAAAAAGGGTAGACTCCCCGACGTCTCTGCTCATCCTACTTTCACGCCGTTTCGTTTTATTTTGTTGTGCTACTCCTCTATGTACTGTGGCTCTTGCCATGCGATTTTTACGAACTCATTGTTGTAATGTGAATTTAATTTCTCTTCATATTTATTTGAATTGCTTATTTGTGTACAGGCTGCCTGCTTTTCTTTTTTTCCTTTGATCTGTACGGTTTTAGCTTGAATTGTATGTCGGCCAATTGCGCCAGTAACGATGATAAGGAGTGAGCGGTTAGTTTCCCTATAGGCCTGAGTTCGAGGACCATACGGTGCCTTGGTTCTGTCTAACGCTTTCATTTCTCTGTAAGTATCTAGTTTTTCCATAGGTTTAAGTATGAGGACCATGCAATACCTTGGTTCTGTCTAGTACCCAGGTATAGCAAAGCGGTTAGTTTCCCCATAGGCCTGAGTCCGAGGACCATGCAGTGCCTTGGTTCTGTCTAACGCTTTCATTTCTCTGTAAGTATCTAGTTTCCCCATAGGTTTGAGTCCGAAGACCATGCAATACCTTGGTTCTGTCTAGTACCCAGGTATAGCAGAGAGGTTAGTTTCCCCATAGGCCTGAGTCCGAGGACCATGCAGTGCCTTGGTTCTGTCTAACGCTTTCATTTCTCTGTAAGTATCTAGTTTCCCCATAGGTTTGAGTCCGAGGACCATGCAGTGCCTTGGTTCTGTCTAACGCTTTCATTTCTCTGTAAGTATCTAGTTTCCCCATAGGTTTGAGTCCGAGGACCATGCAATACCTTGGTTCTGTCTAGTACTCAGGTATAGCGGAGCGGTTAGTTTCCCCATAGGCCTGAGTTCGAGGACCATGCAGTACCTTGGTTCTATCTAACGCTTTCATTTCTCTGTAAGTATCTAGTTTTCCCATAGGTTTGAGTCCGAGGACCATGCAATACCTTGGTTCTGTCTAGTACCCAAGGATAGCGGAGCGGTTAGTTTCCCCATAGGCCTGAGTCCGAGGACCATGCAGTGCCTTGGTTCTATCTAACGCTTTCATTTCTCTGTAAGTATCTAGTTTCCCCATAGGTTTGAATCCGAGGACCATGCAATACATTGGTTCTGTCTAGTACCCAGGGATAGCGGAGCGGTTAGTTTCCCCATAGGCCTGAGTCTGAGAACCATACAGTGCCTTGGTTCTGTCTAACACTTTCATTTCTCTGTGTGGAGGGGTTCGTCCTCGGACCGCTTTATTGGAGATGACTCCTCCTTGGGTCGGCTATGATCCTATACGTGGAATTGATCTCGCCTCCAGCTCGAGTCCCCATCTTTTTCATTTACGAGGCATCCCTTGGCCGTTCGTGCTCTGCGCTTGATGTTTCGGTGTGCGAGATGCGCTTTCATTAATGCCCTCGTGAATTAATACAAATCCAGCGGTCTACGGTCCCCTTGAAATTTGGTAGCTTCATTATTAACACTGCTGATAATTCCCTTTTTGAATTCTGTGTGGATTAATTCTCACCCACCTTCATCCTTTATATAAGACTTTCCGGGGGAGATGGTTTCTCCATATTCCATGAACTTCCCAACACAAACAAAAACAAGTCCCTTCAATTCCCCCAAGCCCCTCTAATAACTCCCCCAGAATTGTGACCGGAGTTGGCAGGTATGGGGCGGCTTTGGGCAGGTGTGAGAACATCCGTGCCAAGGGCCATTGTAACCGCAGCCCCCACTGGGCTTCCGGCGCGGCAGAGTTTGGGCATAACGTTGACAGTGTCGTACGCGGTGGCCAGGAGGGGTGTCGCTGAAGTAACTAATGTCTCTCCCCGGAGCGCACCCCCGACGAAGGAGACGCGCGAACTCATGTCATGACTGGTGCCCGAGTGTTGCCGTCTCCAACGGTCCACACTCGTGAGGATTGGAGAGAATCAAGGGAACATCACGGGGGAGGGCGTCACGGAGCCCCTGCATATGCTCCTCGCTTTGTTCAAGCTCCGCCGCACTGAGAAAGGAGTTGTTGGTGGCCTTGAAACGAGCCAGCCTCAGCCCCTTTCCCCCCTCTTATTGTCAAGTTCTCCCATTCTCTTGATGCCAATAAGAGTACGGGTTAACACTTCCCTCTAGCTAGCTTTAGAACGGGTCCACCTGGGCCTCTGTTTGTAGGATTAGCTTGTAAATTTGTTTGTAAAACATGCCTGTCTGAGCCTCTGTTTGTATTCTGTACTTTTTTTTTTTTTCAATGAGATCATATCAAGCTCTCTTTCTTTGCTGTTAAATCTTCTACTTTTCTGCGATTTTTTTTTTGATACGTCGCCACCAACCTTCTGGAAAATGACCATTTAAGAACGAACGCCCATTGCGCCGGCCAGCGCACTAATCCTCTCTACAGACAGCGCCAATTGTAGGGTCTGTTTTTGTTGCCCAAGCCCAAAGGATATGGGTTAAAGGCCCAACGAACCCAGAACAATGAATTTGTAGAGAGTGGATCGAAGGTTTAGGCGTTTGCCGGCGTGCATGAAGCATGAACTACTTTCCTTTTATTGAAAAATGCTAAGAACAGTTTACAACTGGGGGATGCTCCTCGGCCCATGGCCGAGGAGATTATTTCTTTCCCTCTTCCCTTTTTTTCTCTTCTCCAAAAAAAACCCCCTTTACACTTTGCTTCTCTTCCTTATATATCTCTCACTCTCTTCCTTCCTTCTTCCTTCTGTCGATCATCTATTGGCCTTCTCCCTGACCGTCTATCCCATCAAAGGTCATACCCGTACTCAAGTGGTTCACCCTGATCGATGTTGCCCTGTCAAGGGGTTACATCCCCATTAATGCGGCCAGAAGAGTTAGGTGAGCGTATTCAATGCCGAGGTGACAGTTCGCCCAGAGCTTGCCCTTCTCCGTACCGAGGTCTCGGACGCCCAAGGATAGGGTCATCCTTGGACCCATCATACGTCCTCGGCGTGGGCCATTTGGGCCTGGGTTGAAGTGGGCCGAGACTACTCGATTTTCTGGCCCCACACTAAGGCTTTGACTGTTAAATTAGATTTCATTCCTGATATACAAAGGAACCTGCATTTCATGATCGGGTTTACAATTTTCTCAGAATTGAAAGTCTATGAAAATAGAAGTCGTGAGATATATTATTCAGGCAATATATGTTAATTGAATAATTAATTTCATAGCAGTCCAATTTAATATGTCTTATACACTTAAGGCATATCAACATATCAACTAAAAGTCTCTACTTCTTTGATCAAGACAAATCATCTTAGTTGATATGTTATAATCTTCACAGATAAAATGCCCAATTTTATCACTGACTACGAATTGAAATTTTGAATTTACAAATAACTTGTGATTTATATCTTCTGTCACTAAACCATATAAATTACATACTATGTATCTCAAGAACTATATGATAATGACAAAATATTCATGTTACCATTATTTTAAATTTAAAAAAAAAAAAAAAAAACTTAATTATTTATAACATAATGTCATACATAGCATCATACAATGAGATTTTAGGGCACTAATCCTAACAAGTCTACCATTAATTTACTAGCAAAAATGCGCTTAAGGATAAAAATACCAAAATCAATCATCTTAAGTGATGATGCCGAAAATATCACCAGTGAGTCACACGATGTTTGCACACTCGAAACGACACTTGCACAACAAAAAAAGAGAAGACCTTACAGGGAGCACCGGTGTGGTGCCGTTAATCTGACTTGTTATTACCTGAGAATCGCAATGTACGACCATGTTTTCAACACCTGCTGCCTTTGTGAGGTCTAATCCTACCACCAACGCTTCATACTCGGCCTCGTTGTTGGTCGTTGGGAAGTCCAGCCGAATTATGCATTCAATTTTATCTCCGCCAGGGGGTTTGGATTACCATACCGGCACCTCTAGCTTGCCTGTTTAAAGACCCGTCCATGTGGATGCTCCATTGTCTGAGGGCGTCTGCCCCATTATCTTCCAATTGAGTGTATTCGGCGATAAAGTCTGCCACTGCTTACCCCTTTGTTGCAGTTCGCGGACAGTACTGTATGTCAAACTCGCTCAGCTTTATTGCCCACAGAGCCATTCGTCTGGCAACTTCAGGGCTGTTCATGACTCTTTTTAGGGGCTGATCCGTTAAGACTATGATGGTATGGGCCTGGAAGTATGGCTTGAGTTTTCAGGTTGCAATACCAGTGCGAAGGCCAACTTTTCCATTAGGGGGTACCTTTCTTCTGCCCCTTGGAAACCCCTACTTATGAAATAAACGGGTCGTTTAGATCCTTCCTCTTCTCTTACTAAGGTCGCGCTTACCGCCGCTTGCGAAACTGCTAGGTACAGGTAGAGTTCTTCCCCCGATTTAGATAGGCTGAGCAATGGTGGAGAGGCAAGGCATTTCTTCAGGTCTTCAAATGCCTTCTGACACTCGTCCGTCCACTCAAATGATTTCTTCAAGGTGCGAAAGAATGATAGACATTTGTCCGTTGCTCTAGAAACGAACCTGTTCAAGGCTGCAATTTTGCCATTCAAGTTTTGCACCTCTTTCACCATCCTCGGTGGTTCTAACTCCATGATAGCCCGTATCTTTTCTGGGATGACCTCGATACCTCTTTGGGATATCATGAATCCCAAGAATTTCCTCGCCGTTACTCCAAACACGCACTTGCTTGGATTCAGCTTCATGTTGTATGACCGAAGGGTGTCGAATGTCTCTTGGAGGTCATTTAGGTGGTCATTTTCGCACAAGCTCTTGACCAACATGTCATCAACTTAGACTTGTACATTCCTCCCAATCTGGTGCGCGAACATTTTATTCATTAATCTCTGGTACGTCACCCCCGCGTTCTTGAGTCCGAATGGCATCACCTTGTAGCAAAAAAGTCCTTGGTTGGTGACAAAAGAAGTTTTCTCTTGATCAGCTTTCTTCATCTTGATTTGATTGTAGCCAAAAAAGGCGTCCATAATGCTTAAGAGTTGGTGTCTGGCCATTGAGTCGACTAGAGTATCTATCCGCGGGAGGGGGTAACTATCCTTTGGGCATGCCCTGTTGAGGTCCGTGAAATCGACGCACATTCACCACTTTCCGTTATCCTTCTTGACCATGACTACATTCGCCAATAAGTCTGGGTAATATACTTCCCGAATGAAATCCGCTTCTAGTAGTTTTCTGACCTCTTTCACTATCGCTCTGTCTCGTTCCTGAGCGAACACTCGCTTTTTCTGTCGGATGGGTGAGGATGCAGGGTTCATGTTAAGCTTGTGAACCATGATTGAGGGATCAATCCTGGGCATGTCCTCGTGGTTCCACGCGAATACGACTTGGTTCCTTCTGAGGAATGCTGTGAGGGCTTGACGTACTAGCTGGCTGGCTAATGTCCCCATCCTAGTCGTCCGCTCAGACTTTGATTCATTGAGTGCTATCTCTTCCAATTCCTCAACCGGCTCTGCTATGATTCTTTGCTCTTCTATACACATGGTCTGCTGGTGATCTTCCATTTCTAGCATGGCAATGTAGCATTCCTGGGCGGCCACCTGGTCTCCTCGCAACTCCCCAATCCCATAATCCATAGGGAACTTGATCATTAGGTGGTATGTCGATGTTACTGTTTTTCACGAGTTAAGTGTGGGTCGTCCGAGAATACCATTGTAAGCAGACGAGCAGTCCACTACAAGGAATGTTACGTCCTTTGTGATCTGTCGTGGATAATCGCCCACCGTCTCCGAGAGTGTAATCGAGCCCAACGGGAACACTCTTGTTCCTCCAAAACCGACCAGCGGAGCGTTTGTTGGTATCAATCACGTTCTGTCAATCCCCATTTGCTGGAACACTGGATAGTATAGGATATCAGCTGATGGGGCTTTCCCTCCGTGCTACCTTAGGTACAGAGCCTGTTAGCTGGACGTCCTGGACCGTCCTAAGGTACATCTTTCGAGCTTTTTAGGAAGAGCCAGTAGTCGCAGTCCCCTCTATAATCATCCTTATGTCTCCAATGGGGGGGTTTAGGACACTCATTATCCCGTGGGGGGCCTGCTTTTGGTGATTGGGATCCACTCTCTCTTTGCTGATGAATTTCTGTAACTTCCCTTGTCTGATGAAGGCCTCAATTTGTTGCTTTAAATGGTAGCAATCGGCCGTGTCATGACCGTGGTCACAGTGGAAGCAGCAATACTTGTCTCTAGGTCGCTTGTTTGGATCGCTCTTCAACTTCCCTGGAAACGTTAGTGCCCCCTCGTCCTTGATCTGCATCAGGACTTGGTTTATAAGGGCGTTTAGTGGTGTGAAGTTGGTGAACCTTCCTCCTTGGGGTTTAGGGCGCCTTTCGTCCCTTCTATCTCCTGTCCTTGGTCTCTTCTGCCCTTGATCCTGTCGTGCATCTCCCTGTCGCTCTTTCTTCCTGGGTTTTTCTTCCCGAGCCAGTAACGCGTCTTTTGCATTCATGTACTTAGTGGCCCTATAGAGTACTTCTGACATGGTATTGGGATCGTTTTTGTATTGTGAGAACAAGAACTTACCCTTTCACAACCCGTTTGTGAAGGCTGCTACCAATATCTTGTCGTTGGCTTCATCGATCAAAAGTGCTTCTTTATTGAAGCGGGTTATGTAGGATCTTAACGTCTCATCCTCTCTCTGCCTCTTTGCCTGATGCTCATCAAGCATGCCGTGGATTTCTTGTACTTGTGCCTCCCTTATGAAGTGTGAAGTGAACTGTGCGCTTAACTCTTTGAAAGTGCTGACGGAGTTTAGTGTCAATCGACTGAACCATATTCTTGCGGAACCCTTTAGCGTTGTAGGGAAGGCCCTGCAAATTATTTCGTCTGGTACTCCTTGAAGATGCATCAAGGTCTTGAAGGTCTCCAGGTGATCTAGAGGATCCTTGACTCCATCGTAACTTTCTATCTGTGGCATCCGGAACTTATGCGGTAGGGGAAAGGAATTGATGGGCGCGGTGAATGGAGAATCGGTTCGATTGACTAGGTCGTTAAGATTGCTGGACACTTGTCCCTTGAGTGCATTTATCATGACCTCCATCTGTTCCTTCATTGCCTGCAGCTTCGCGAAAATAAGAGGTGGAGCCGTATCCACGAGGGATGAGAGGCTCATGTTTTGCCATTCTGGCCTGCTTGGGGCATTACTGCCTTCAGACCCCTCTTGATCTTTTTGCACAGCACTGGTACCTTCTTGGTCCTCCCTCTAGTTGTTTTGTATTGCGTTTTTCTAATGCAGCTGTTCTTCTAGGTCGTGGTTTTGGTTGGTGAGACGCTCCACGGCTGCAATGAGAGTTCGGACTTGTCTCTCGAGGGCAATTGTGGGTGGTTCCTCTCCTTGGATGACGTTGGTGGTTGCCATCGAACGAGTGAGCACCATGCAACTCTTCTGCCTCAGGGATAAAACAACAACTGATTACTCTTCTTTCCCACAGACGGCACCAACTGATGATGCCGAAAATATCACCAGTGAGTCACACGATATTTGCACACTCGAAACGACACCTGCACAACAAAAAAAGAGAAGACCTTACAGGAAGCACCGGTGTGGTGCCGGCTAAATACCCTCCGAAGGTCAAGTTAGAACTTGTTACAACCCTAGAATGCTAGAGAGGGGTTAATTACACGTACCTTGACTTGTGAGGGTATTGAGGTTTTTATAGTAGTCGAAAGTTGACCTCTTTTACTTGGAGTCGAAATCCTTTCCTTGTAGAAATAATCTTTTAGGAGTCCAAAACATGGTGGACAAGTCTTTTCCTTATAGCGAAGATCTTCATCAATATGCGTAATCTCTGGAATCCTCCTTGCATTAGGATTTTGTTTAGGATTCTTATGGTGTGTGCCGCAAGTATTCCTATCAAGAGTTTCTGGCCAGCCCAAGGCCAATCAGTCCATCTATACTCTATCCGTTCATTACGGATCCGTCTTCAACAGGTCTTGCACACAATAGGCTCGTCTATTTTTCAGCCCATAAACAATAAACAGCCCGGTCCGTTATACTAGGTTCTGTTGCCGTACATTTTTTCCTCTTTCATAAAGTGTGAATTGATGGAAAGAAGAGAGAAACATTTTGAGCATAAGTGATGATCGAGTGGAACCTCCGCAAGATCCATCCCTTTAATGCTAGAGTACTTTATTCCGATGTTGAACTTGATGTTCGTGATCCCACCGTGTCATTCAACTGTGACTTAATCTTTTGTTTTTGTTTTGAAGTGACACTATTTTTGTACTCCTCAATTTCTTCCCTTACTTTATTTTTGTTCAATTAAATTTAAATATATGGGTAGTTTGGCTTTTTGGAAAATCTAACAAAATATGATTGATGTGTCCATATAATTAAGCACTTACATGACACTTAATGATCATAATACTAAAGGGGATGGACATAATGATTATTTTGAAAGAACAAAAATGAAAATAATTCCAAACTTTTTGGGCAAAGGTGCAAATATAAAGGCAAAAGGTGCAAATATAGAAACCGAACCTTAAGTACAGTTTAAGTGTATAGAATAAAACAACGTCGTTTGGCACTCGACAAATGTGCTCAACGCTTGTGTTCAGTGTGGTTTGGTTTCCTAATTTTGACCAGTCTGTTTGTCACACCACATTCCCCATCGGCAAAGAGGTCTTCAGTTCTCTCTCTCGCTCGTTTGGAGCTAAAACAAATCACAGAGAGTAAAGAAAAGAAAAAGTGGGTGCATTGGGCAGAACTCCGAAGAAGAAGATGAAGCCAAGTTTGGGTCTCACATTTATTGCGCTTTTGATCTCGCCTTTTATATTTGGATCAGTGTCTTCATCTTCTTCTCCTCTCAAACACCCACTTCTCGGAATTGCTCCTGAAGGTGACTCCATTTCCTAAACAAGCTTTTTTCTTTTTTTGATTTAATTGGATATTGATGGTATGAAGTATTTTTTGTTAATACAGATGAGAAATACTACAAGACATCATCGGATTTGATAAAATGTAAAGATGGATCAAAGAAATTCAGCAAAACCCAGCTCAATGATGACTTCTGTGATTGCCCTGATGGCACTGACGAACCTGGTTTCTATTTCTTTTCTTTACCCTTCTATTAAATTTTCTCATTGATTCATTTATTTTGATCAAATGGGTATGTTTTAATTTCTTAGAAATCATCGAAATCATATATGTTTGGTTGTTTTTTGTACCATATTGGAAGATGGGCTGTCTTTATTTTTTATGTTTAGCTTTAAAATCATTCAGGAATAGATGTATATGGAGATTTCCTGATTCACTTTTTGATATTCTGTTCAACTTTATAAGCATGGGTAGTCTATTCAACTTTTATAAGCATAGGTAGTCTGTTCAACCTTACTTTTTGTTCAATTTGTTAGAAGGGGTCCTGCACTAAGCTCCTGGATTTGGTGTTACCTCCTAAGAAGCACATACACTCCAAAATCTCCAGCATGTCCGTGTCCGACACTTGTCCTTGTCAGACAAGCCGGCGGGGGACACTCCTGCATGCATGCCCTCATTGTGTGGAGGAAAAACATATATATATATATATTGAAAATAACTTTGAATTTAGATATATTTTTAAAATTTTTGATAATTGTTATTTATTTTCAAACTTAAAATGAACATATACATAAATTGTTGTATCCCCACCATGCTCTATCCAGAATTTTCAAGAATTGCTGTCCTGTGTCGTGGGGAGAGAGAGAGAGAGAGAGAGAGAGAGCCTCCTTTTTTGTCTATTGGGAATTACATTACATTATCATATCACACTGTGTAAATCGTTTTTTGTTTATCTATACCTGTGCGAAGTGTATGTCTTCATTGTAGATGGAATTAGGTGTCCACATTTATTTCTTTGATCATTGCACTTGAACTACAAGTCATTGTAATTCTTTTCATTATGAAAGATATTTCTGTTATTTCTCTATTACTTTAGTTCACATATTCTTTTGTGGATTTTAGGTACCTCGGCATGCCCTTTGGGAAAATTCTATTGTCGGAATTCAGGACATACCCCTCTTTTCTTATATTCTTCTAGAGTGAATGATGGTATATGTGGTAAGTGTTTTTTGCTTCATTGACTAGCCACGTCACTTTTTAGTTTTTACTTGATGAGCTTTCCTTTTGACTTTAATTACCATACAAGAAATGTTACATTTTTCATTGCTGAAGTAGCCAACCCAACTATCATTTTCCCTCTTATCCAATGCAACACTAAGAGGATTGAATGAAGCCTGATATATCATAAGAAATATAGGGTAACATCCAAGACAGTTTAGGAGACCTTACTTATAAAAATAAAAAAAATAAAAAAAGACAGTTTAGGAGACAGCAGTTAGCGCTATTTGGAACTGAATAGAAATAATTTTGTATTTAAAAGATATTGTTCAGTGTACCTTGAAGGAAAACTGTTTCCTGCCTTTGAATTTATACCTTCACTTCCATGGGCTCGCAACTAAGAAGTTTTGTCATCTTCCTTTAAACGCTGTTTGTTTCTAGATTTTCTGTTGTATCTCAATTGTTTACCTGACTCACTTGTAATTTAATCTTACCTGTCTACGATATGTAGACTGCTGTGATGGGAGTGATGAGTATGATGGTAAGGTGAAGTGCCCAAATACTTGCTGGGAGGCTGGCAAAGTGGCCAGAGACAAGTTGAAGAAAAAGATTGCTACATATCAAGAAGGTGTCACTTTACGAAAGCAGGACGTTGAACAAGCAAAAAAATCTCTGGCAAAAGATGAGGCAGAACTGTTAAAGTTGAAAGACGAAGAAAAAATACTGAAGGTGCTTGTTGAACAGCTTAAAGGTATAGTTGTGTGACTTGTGTCCATGTTGTGCCCTTTTCTTGTTGTTTATTTTCAAGTAAATATAATCGTAATCATTGTGTTTATCCCTAGGTTGTAGCCCAGCTATTCAAAGTTGAATATTTTGTTTAGAAGATTAAGTACAAGTGGTGAGCCACATTTTGAATATTCCAATTAGAAAATAGCAATTTCCTTGTTTTGAAACGCTAGGAACTACTAGAAGATGTTCTAGTTACTGCATAACTTCAACAGAATATAGTTATGGACTGATGCAGCGATGTTACATTTGAGAATAAGGGGACAAAGGTTGCTATACAGATTTGTAATGAAGAGGACTAAAAGAGACATGATGAGCCATCTGCTGTTAATCTTCTAGAAAACATAGAGTTTTTTCATTTTTCTCTAATGACCTTGGTCCTCTTTCTAGCTGATAGATATTGATGTCTTACTTGAATATCCTCTGTGGTTATTTGGTAATATGAGGTTTACCACCATGTAATTGTCGTGCATCACCTTCCATGTAGAGCGTAAGGATGAAATTGAAAAGGCAGAGGAGAAAGAACGATTACGGAAAGAGATAGAAGAGAAGGAAAGAAAAGAAGCTGAGGAGAAGGCTAACCAGGAAAAGAGCAAAACTGAGCAGGAAGCTAATCAGGGGACAAATGAAGCTGAGGAGAAAACTAACAATGAAGAAAAACCCATTGAAAGTATGCATGTTGATGACATAGGAACTGTGGAAGATTCTTCTGCAGATCAGGTTATTTTAATTATCAAATTAATATGATGCTGAATTTCAACCAACCTTTACACATATTGTGTACTGTACATAAAATTGCATATAATTTTCTCTTCATTGTAAATTATAGGGTTGACAAATGCTTATAAACTGCCCATATTGTGCACATCTTCCAATTAGTTAAGCTAAAATATGAAATGAGAATACATGATACACTATGAAACTTCTTAAACTATGGGTGATTATTCTTCCTTCAATAGCCTCATTTGAAATTTTTATGTTTACTATTGAACTTTGTCAGAAAAATGTTGTATATACCTATTGGTACCCGTGCCTGCACGCAACCACAAACTTGTGTATAATGAAGTATATACATAGGTGGCAAATTAGCTGTGCTTGGCCTGTGACAATAGTCACTTTTCCTCTGTTTTGTGAATAATTTTATATCTACTAGTTTCTCATTCACAGCCTTTTAATAGGATGTTGCAATCAACAATGATGAGTCAGAAGCTGAAGTTGAGTACAGTGATGACTCTGGGAATGAAGGATCTCTTGTTGACGGAGTAGAACAGGTAAAGTCTTCCCTAAAGTTATATTCCACCACCACCCCCCCACCCCCCAAAAAAAAAAAAAAAAAAAAAAAAAAAAAAAAAAAACCCAAATAGATATGGAGGGAAGTGAACTCCCAAAGAATGTCTTTATCTGATATCTTCTAGATTTGTTTATCTCAATACAGCATGCAGCGGAAGCAAGGGAAGAGTCTGCAGTTATCCCTGAAACTGTTCATGATTCTGAAAGCAAGGTATCTCCTCATAAATCCAGTGTTGTGATATTTTTCTCCTCAATTCTATTAATTGGAAATATAACTTTATTCATTCATGTCCTCTATTATATCTCCAAATCCAACTTACCATCCCACTTGATTGCCCGGGTTGTTTGTTAAATACCTAACTATTCAATAAAGTGTCATTCTATTTCTTTTTTTGATTGGTAAGTTACACACATACCTAGTGGGTCTTGAACCCATGATCTCACCCTCCAACCAATTATTATGGGCTCCAGTTAAGCTATAGCTTATTGGCATATTGTCTTATTATTTCTTACAAATATCATTGTGTTATGGATATGGTATGTATGTTTCATTTGCTAATAGGTAAAGATAAAGATAAATATTTGAAAGAATTGAAGACAACAAAATGAAAAAAGTTGAAGAAGTGCACCATTTGTAAATAGGATTGAGGAAGAAGATACAGTGTATAGCTGTGGGCAATTTTCACCTTTGAGATTGTGAAAATGACTAAGATTTCGTTTTAGTCTAATAAAATTCTAGTCTAGGGTGGACCAAGTCCATATTGATTGATATTTTTAATATAAAACTTCTATATACAAAATTATAGGGTGGGTGTGGATGAGGGTATGCAAATATTATGTTGACTACTTCTAGTTGGGCATTCAACTAGAAATAGTCATTTAGGACATATGAATATATCTGTGGGGAACGGTTTTTGCGAGGTGTTGGAGTTTGTGTGTGTTACATTCTCAAGTTTTACAATGTGTAGTAGCTTTGACTGAATTTAAGTATAAATGATATGTGAGTGTGTGTGTGTGTATGTGTGTGTGTGTGAGAGAGAGAGAGAATTAGGATATGTTTTCCATCATCAGCCTTCTCTTTTTCCAAAGAGGAGAGGGGCATTTTCCAAAGTTTCTAAATTTTCTTGGAATCTTAAATTACAACATCCCTTGGTATCTTTAGGGGAATGATGCATCTGAAAATACTGAGGGGTTATCAAAAGAAGAGTTGGGTCGCCTTGTTGCTTCTCGCTGGACAGGAGAGAATACTGAGAAACAAACTGAAGAAGTTGATGCTTCAAAAGATAAAGATCATGGAGGCCATGAGGAGACACCTGAGGCCACACATGATGAGGAAGATGATGGCTATGCTTCGGAAACAGATGATGACAACCAAAGATATGAGGATGAAGATATGGAAGATGAGGTAGATGAAGATTTTAGGGAGGAGGATCATTATGATTCTGGTTCATACAAATCTGACTCAGACACTGAACCAGACTTGTCAGGTTTGCAACAGTTTGTTCGTGGTGAATTTGTTGTTTGTGCTTTCTTTAAAAAAATAAATAAATTAGATCAAGTTGTTTTTTATAATGATACACTCCTAATTTTTTACTAACCAAATTATCTTTTAGATATAACAACCCCAAGTAACCCATCTTTGTTGGAGAAGATACAAAAAACTGTACACAACATTCTACGTGCTGTTAATTTATTCCAGACTCCAGTAAACCAGACAGGTATAACCAAAGTTTTATGCTATATTCAGTTACTAAAACTGGAAATAAGTGCAAGGAAATGGCTTATCTGTTTCATTTTGGCTTCTTTAGAGGCTGCTAGTGTACGCAAAGAATATGATGATTCCAGTGCCAAGTTATCTAAACTTCAGTCAAGAATATCAAGTTTGTCGCAGAAGCTTAAACAAGATTTTGGTTAGTACATAATTAACTGTGTCTGTATTTATGCTGTAGCTTTTGTCTTCATTGTGAGAAAGTTGGTTGTTAGCTTGCTTCCATATGCTAAGCTCAGATTTATTATTGCAGGGCCAGAGAAGGAGTTTTATTCATTCTATGATCGTTGCTTTGAGAGCAAGCAGAACAAGTTACAAATTTTGTCTTAGTCTAATAGTTTATTGTCTTCATGATATAATGGGTTTTTAAGTACATTGCAATACTGTTTATTTTCAATTTTTTTAACATTTGGGCAATAAAAAAATCTTGGTTCAGGTATGTTTACAAAGTCTGCCCATACAAACAAGCTTCCCAGGAGGAGAGTCATACTACAACTCGTTTGGGGTTGGTATCTCTTACATATATTCTCCCTTACATTTCTAGGTTCCCTGTTTCTTTTTGTGTGAATATATTTTGAGGTGATATTTTAGGTAAACTGGAAGAAGGATCTAAACAATATTATCTAGGTATCATTTGTTGTTTATTTCTCGGTGTGTCAGCAATATTTTTTAATTTATTATTGTTAGTTCTTCCGCCCGGGAGATCTTTGTCAGAGACTTTGAATGCATCTTAGCTGTTGAACCAATCAGTTTAATTCTAGATTGATATCCATGCATCAAGAAGAATGCAACATTGAACAATAAACTTATGACATAATTGTGCCGTTTCTCAGTTGGTTACATCTCCTGGAATGGAGCACAAATAAATGGAACCATTCTAATGCATGCAGACCACCTTATCTTGTTGGTTTGCTCTCAGCAGAGTCATGGCCAGTTGTCGGTGCTTCTGATATTCTGTTATTTTTGTTCTGGCACTTACTTTTGGAAATATTCAAGGATATGGATTTGTCATATTTGTATCTGATATACATTGTGTACACGTGTGCGCACACAAACACGCACATGGACGCAATGTCCCTCTACTTGCTGTGACATCTCTCTCTCTCTCTCTCTCTCTCTCTCTCTCTCTCTCATGTTTTTATTCTATACTCAATCGGCTTACTTGCTATTTCTTTTTCTCCATTTCTTTTTGCGTCATAGGCGCTGGGACAAATTTGAGGATTCATACCGAGTCATGATGTTTTCAAATGGTGACAAATGCTGGAATGGGCCTGATAGAAGTTTGAAGGTACTTATTCTCATGCAATTAAGTTGGGTCATGTTTTTGTTTTCTTGGTGTAAAATGCCCTTTTTCAAAGGGTTAGTGAGGTTGTGGCTTTTAGTGGTTGCTTTAGCTGGCAGACCATGCTTATAAGAAAAGGTTGTTACTGTAGGCCACCAAGTTTTACTAGAAGTGCCGCTGAAAAGAACTAAATGCCCTTTTTCTTGATATCTCCCTGCAATTCTCTGTGTTGATTTACAGGTCAGGCTAAGATGTGGACTGAAAAATGAGGTTGCTGATGTAGATGAACCAAGTCGTTGCGAGTAAGAATTGCTATCTTCTACGAGAGAGAGAGAGAGAGAGAGAGAGAGAGAGAGAGAGAGAGAGAGAGAGATTGTTAATTTTGTCATGGCAGATATGTGGCATTGTTATCTACCCCAGCTCTTTGCCTTGAAGAAAAGCTTAAGGTATTTTTTTCTCAATCCTAAATAATTTGCAGTGTTTGTCGCTTCTCTGCTGCACTAAATCCTAACGGGGGAATGGGTAAACAATGAAATGTGACAGGAACTGCAACATAAACTAGAGTTGATGAATAAAGAACAACCACAAAGCCACGATGAACTTTGAACTTTCTGGATGGATTCACCCTCGAATGGATTGGAGTAAGCTGACTGGTTAAAGTAATCATTTGATCATGGGAAACTAATCTATTCAATGTCCAAGGTTAAGAGATGTATAATGCGGCTTTTGGGCAGGTAGTTTGCAAAATATTAAATGCAACGTTTGAAGTGGACTCCTGAAATTTTTCTGTTCTGGAGCACACTTGATGTGGCAGTTGTTTTTTGTGGGGGAGATGGATTGAGGTTGAGGTTGAGCCTTGGGACTTGGGAGCCCTCATTTCAAGTTGGGCTTAGCTAGACTCGTCTTGATATTCATCCTGAATTATATTCTTGAATTGAGGTTAATTTAAGTAATAGTACTAAGTAATACTAAAGTCAAGTATGATTGTTGCACAAAATGATACATCTAGTGCACAAAACTTCACCAGCAAGCAGTCTCATCCTGAATTTTTTTGGCTTGGTTGATTCCGAGACATTATATTTCCTTGGTATTATTAGTGATGATAATCAGTGGAAAGCACTTTCATTAGTTGAATCTTCGTTTTTTCAAGTGTAACTGAGTTCAAATATTTTTAAAAAAAAATATCATTGTGGGGGATCAAGATTCAGAAGTGGTATTAGATTTAGGAAAATGTTAACTGGCACCGTGTAATACCCTTTAAAGATGAGTTATTGTGAGGTTCAGTTAATAATTAATCTTTAATCGAGGGTAAAGTTTAGTTACAAATTTGATTGTAGTTTAAAGCTACAATCTTACTCATTATCTCTTTATTGGATATGGATTTTGACAAATTTACCATTAGATTATATCTTCTTCTTATATCTTTTATGCTTGCAAAATTTAGAAAATTAAAAATCAATAGTTATGTCATCAATAAATTGTTTAAATTGTAAGTTTTTGTAGTTTAAAATTATACATAAAATATAATCTTATGGAACATATAGTAAATAATATCTAATTGTCACAAAATTTGACATATATATTAAGAGTGCAAAGAACATACAATTCAATAGTTAGATTTTTAAAATATATAGTAATGTTAATGATATTGAGTAAAGTTGTAGTTTTAACCTACAATTAATTTTGTAGTTAAATTTTGTTTATTAGGCTGCGTTTGTTTTGGTGGTAAACTTTTAGGAAATCATTTTCCACCTGATCCGTGTGTTTGGCAGTTACAGAAAATAGAATTTTCTGAAAAATCATTTCCTATTTTCCCTTTGACCACGAAAATGGTTTTC
The DNA here is from genome assembly GCF_002906115.3 of Quercus suber. Classification (NCBI taxonomy): domain Eukaryota; kingdom Viridiplantae; phylum Streptophyta; class Magnoliopsida; order Fagales; family Fagaceae; genus Quercus; species Quercus suber. The sequence goes on from NW_027070003.1 coordinate 43,498, forward strand.
AGTTCTTATTTTCACTTCAAAGCATTTCCGGAGAGAGAGAGAGAGAGAGAGAGAGAGCCCATATTGCAAAGAGAGAGGAAGAAGAGACTTCGCTAGTGAACCATGAGCTCCAGTCCAATGTCCACAGACCGCGCTGATCGTCGATCGCAGCACCACGCCGATCATCGATTGCACCGCGCCGCTCGATCTTGCCTCCACTCAATCTTGTCGTTACCCATGACCGATCTCGTCACTCATGACCTATGACCGATCTCTCCCTTTCCCTCCATTCTTGATCACTCTCTCTTCCTCGATCTCTCAGTTTCGTTTTTTTAAGTTTGATTTTTGTTGTTGTTATGGTGGTGTGGTGGTGGTGTTTTGGTGGCTGTGGCTTTTGATTGCCGGAGTTTGCAGCCATGGGTTGAATTGGAGTTTCGGTGGTGTGTGGCGTTAGGATTTGACTGTGATTTTGAAATTTTTTGTAATAAAATTTGTTTGAATGCTGATAAAATAGCTGAAAAATGTGAAAATTTTGTAGGAAAATAGCATTTTCATTATAGAACCAAACACATGAAAATATTTTCTACAATAATTTTCATAATGCAACAAAACACTTGAAAATATTTTTCTTTTTCGAAAATAACATTTCCGAAAAATAAGCTATTTTTCAAAAAATATTTTACGGAACCAAACACAACCTTAATTGACATGAATTGATGAGAGGGGCTGAAAATATGAGTAAAGGAATAAGTGAAACTAAAAAAGTTAGTTCCATTGGTTCCACACTGTATAAAACCAGCAATTTCTTAAATGGCACCTTGCCTGTTGATACGACCTATTTAGATTTAAACATACTCCCGTGATTGCCTGCCGACTATCTTTTTAATATTGAAATTGACAGCTAAACACACAGAAACTGTGATGACAAATGAGAGACAACCAACCCAACTGCAAAAGTGCTTGGACTTCGCAGTTTGCACCAGTTAAAAGGCAATATAGCCCAAGGTTTTACTAAACTTTGTGAGCCTGTGGTTTGGGAAAGGTTTGGTCCTGGAATTTCATTATGAGCAATCGATGGCCTTGTGCTATGGGCTGTGGGCATGAAACGTCACTAGCACCCATTCAAAACATTGGGCTGCTTTATTATGAGCCCCTTTGAGCCATAGAATAAGAGAAAATAAGTACTCTTCTTCTAGTAATTTGAAAAGTCAGAGATACCAAGATGTAATTTTGACCATAATAGAGTAAAAATTGGTCAATGTTGAAGACATTTCCTTATGTGTTTTGGGTTTAGGGAACCTTATATAAGAATATGCGGAAAAAATACAAAGACAAGGGGACCCAATTCATTTTTCACACCTGTTCAAACTTCAAAGGCCAATTTTCTTGAAAGAAAACATTTGGCGTTCAATTCACTATTGAAGTGTTGACGTTGATAGCAGCCCTTTGGTTTTCCTCTTGAAACGCTCTAATCCTAAAACCAACGGCAACCGCCAACAACTCTGAACCGTTTCTCGTTTTCCAATAAAGCCAATTCTTTAGGCTTTTTCACCTTATTCTGAGTTGGTTTTACTTTTTACACACTTTGAAAATATTCTTCTTCTTTTCTACTATTTACTTTTTTGATAAATCTTTTGTAAAGTATTTAAAGCAATTAAGTAATTTGCATAACATATCCAAATAGACCAGTACAAAAAAAAGAAATTATAAGATTTACATAGTAGATAAGTAATGTGGTTTATTACTCTACTATCTCTACTAAAAAATTGTCATTTGTTTAAAATTGTTAGTTAGAAATTTTTTTTAAATAGAAATTAATTACTGACTCAATAATTTTAAACAAGTGAAAGTTTTTTAATGGAATCGTGGACAAATGATGTGGTCCACACTAGAAAATTCTATAATTTTTTGTTAAAAAAAAGTCGGTATTCTTAAAAAAAAAAATAAAAAAAAAAAACTTTCCATCTCACTTTAATAAGCAATAAAAAAAAAAAGCATATTCTCTTTTTTATGATAAACACAAAACGCATATTACTGTCAGTGCTATGTGCCTATGTCAAGATATTTTTATAAATTTTCACACGCAAAATCTTAAGTGTCAGTTTTTTTTTTTTTTAATATAAGATAAAAATTTTATACTTAAGTTTTGGCTTTTACTCTTATATTTCACAAGTATTTATATTTGTGACGTGATCATTACACTAAAAATACATAATAATAAGTATTAGTTTGTTAAGTGACAACTGGTTTAATTTAAAATTAGTATCAACTTACCATAATTTATTGTGAAAATATTGTAGGAAAAATATTTTTCATTATAATAACACTTTTCTTTTTGAAGTAGGACACCTTGTGCACCAAGAAAATGTTTATAATTTTTTAATTTTTTTAAATTTTTTTTTTTGGTTGGGTCAAAAGAACACTCCTAAACCTATATAAAAAAAACCTATTACATTGTTCAAAGTAGTGGGCATTGAGCCATTGACAAACACGCTGCCTTCCACTTTTCAAGTGTCTCTCTCTCTCTCAAGTCTCAATCTCATCTTTTCTCTCCTTATATTTAGATTTACAATCACAAAACACATCAAACACTTTTGACTCTTCTTCTTCATTTTTCATCTGAGATTTACTCTGTCTTTTCAATCTTCATCATCGTCGTCTTCTTCTTCTTCTTCGTATCTGTTAAGAAAAATGGAAATGGAGCAGAAACCAAAGACCAAGATCGTGTGCACCTTGGGACCCGCGTCCAGGTCGGTTCCAATGCTAGAAAAGCTTCTCAGAGCAGGCATGAACGTCGCTCGCTTCAACTTTTCTCATGGATCTCACGACTACCACCAGGAAACCCTCGACAACCTCAAAACCGCCATGGAAAACACCGGTATTCTCTGCGCTGTCATGCTTGACACCAAGGTAAACCACCTCTCCAGACCTTTTCTCCATCTGGGTATTCGTTTTTTTTTCCCTCTTATTCGATCGGTTTCTTTGTTTGCTTTTCGTGGTCCACTTTTTTGGCTTTGTTTGTTTCTGTGCTTTTTGGGTGACCTTTCGGTAATTTCCCATATGGGGTTTTGCCTTTTATATTCTGTTCCGTTCTGTTAGTCTCTTCATTTGCATGATTTCCCATTCGTATAGGCATATAGTTTGTTGGATCAAAGTCAAACAAATACGATTTGAACTCTCTTTGCACAATCTGTGGTGTTTGATTTTTCTCCAAGTGTTCACCATGAGTCCTGCTATTCGTTTCTTGTGCAAGGGACCACAATCCCACTATCTATGTTTTTTAACACATTTAAAACTGTCTATTATCTTTTTGACAATAAAAATTATGACTTGCATTAAGAAGAATCTCAAATATACTTGCACAAACTCCTGCTATTTTTCGGGGTGTGGGAGAGGTGATTGGTAGGAAGCCTTGGTACTAATTTTTTGGTAGAGGTTGATTTTTTGGTAGAGGTTGATTCTTGGACTTGAACTCGTGACCTATTGCTTTGGTGCAAGACACTTGCATCGCATCAAGGCCCACATAATCTGCTGCACTTGGCCGTGTAATGGATTGTTCAATATAGGCAGCGTATATTCTTTAAAAATGTGATTAAAGTCTATATTAAACATTCCCATTTCCTGCTTTTTTATTTGAGATTTCTAATAACGTTTGTAGTTATTTTTAGTGATATGTGTCTTGGATTTATATTCCGCCAAAAGTAGGGCTAAGATTGTGTATTGGCTATTACCTAAATAACCATGATTAGAACAACCCTATATTGTAAACAGGAAATGGGAGAGGGTCACTTGGGTCATTAATGGCAGGTGAAGTTGTAGTGATGTTTTGGACCCTCTAGCTGTGATATGAATCATTTATGTTTTTTGGTCAACTTTTTCTTAGTTGGGGTGGGGAGTAGAAGATGTGTTTTGGGGAGTGGATTTGATGTTTTATACAAGCCAATGAGCTATGCTCAACTGACACTTATTTCTAATGGGTTGACGGATGACGTCTTGGGGTTCAAGACCTACTGGGCTTGGGTAGTTTACCAACAAAAAACAAATGTACTAATAAAAACTGTCGTTTAGATATATGGAGGATTATGCACCACTGCTTGATGTGGTGTATATGGTGGGAATGGTATGCTAGAAGCTTTGAGGGATGCAAACGATCCAATCTCGAGTTTAAGTCTTTTGTCTTTTTTACTCTTCTCAGATGGTGTTTAGTTTTACTTTTTTTTTCTTTTCTTTTTTTTCTCTTCCTGTTTTGCTTGATCATTGTAACTTGGTTTCTTGATGTTTTTGCCTCTTTAGTACATTTCCTATGTGCTGGGCTGTGTTATTTTTTTAATAAAATCTTTATGTTACTTATCAAAAACAAAAACTGTTGTCTAGACACACCAATGTTGTAAATTTGCCTTAGTAAGGCATTTTGAATGGCCTTGAAATTATGGTGATGACTTTTCTTTTTCCATTTATTTTGTCACCTTTTTCATTTGCGAATGTTGTTATTGTTCTTCTTCATTTTATCTAAATCTCATGTTAGCCATTCCTAGTGGCTAGTGGCAAGCTTTTAAAGTTTCTAGATCAAGTTACTAATAAAAATATAGAAAAAGAGTTAATTCCTAATTGATGTAACAGGGTCCAGAGATTCGAACTGGATTTCTCAAAGATAGCAAACCCATCCAGCTGAAACTGGGTCAAGAAATCACCATATCTACCGACTATAGCATAAAGGGTGATGAGAATATGATTTGCATGAGCTACAAGAAGTTGGCTGTGGATGTACAGCCAGGAATGGTGATACTTTGTGCAGATGGCACTATCTCATTTAAAGTTTTAGCTTGTGACAAAAAATTGGGTTTGGTTCGATGTCGCTGTGAGAACTCTTCAGTTCTTGGCGAGAGAAAGAATGTTAATCTTCCAGGGGTTGTAGTGGATCTCCCAACTTTAACAGAGAAAGACAAGGAGGACATCATGAAGTGGGGAATTCCCAATAAAATAGACATGATTGCTTTGTCTTTTGTTCGAAAAGGTTCAGACCTTGTGGAGGTTCGGAAGCTGCTTGGGAAACATGCTAAGAACATACTTCTCATGTCAAAGGTATGTTGATGTCTGTGGAAACTTTAAATTATCTTGAAATGTGGTTTCACCAATGCTGCTTATGGTGGAAGTCAAAACCAAACTTTGGAAATTGCCTTGGCCTCAATTAAAAAGGATAACAGGCAGTTTTTGCTACTTTGGGTATTTTATTGGTAATACATCATGAACTCATTTGGAATTATATGGAAGTTTTTTCTGGATATTTTCTGATATCTATGAGATTGTTAGCAGTACTGCATTGTCTACACTTCCCACGTCAGTTTTGACTATTTGATTCTGATACTTGTGTTTTATTTTGAAATTTGTGTGGTAGGTTGAAAATCAAGAAGGGGTTGCAAATTTTGATGACATCCTTGCAAATTCAGATGCATTTATGGTGGCTCGAGGTGACCTTGGAATGGAAATCCCAATTGAAAAGATATTTCTTGCACAGAAAGTGATGATTTACAAGTGTAACATCCAAGGAAAACCTGTTGTGACTGCAACGCAGATGTTGGAGTCAATGATCAAATCTCCCCGGCCAACTAGAGCTGAAGCTACTGATGTTGCCAATGCAGTTCTTGATGGCACTGACTGCGTGATGCTGAGTGGTGAAACAGCTGCTGGAGCTTATCCAGAACTTGCAGTTCGGACAATGGCCAGAATTTGTGTAGAAGCAGAAAACACCCTTGATTATGGAGATGTCTTCAAAAGAATTATGCAACACTCGCCAGTGCCCATGAGCCCATTAGAGAGCCTGGCTTCTTCTGCTGTCAAAACTGCTAACTCAGCAAAAGCAACTCTTATTTTGGTCCTAACCAGAGGAGGAAGTTCTGCAAAATTGGTGGCCAAGTATAGGCCAGGCATGCCCATCTTGTCTGTGGTTGTCCCAGAGATTAAGACTGACTTGTTTAACTGGTCCTGCAGCGATGAAGCTCCAGCAAGGCATAGCCTAATTTTCCGTGGATTGATTCCAGTTTTAAGCGCAGGATCTGCCAGGGCTTCTGATGCAGAGACAACAGAAGAAGCATTGGAGTTTGCCATTCACTTTGCCAAGGAAAAGGGTCTCTGCAAGAATGGAGATTCTGTTGTGGCATTGCATAAGCTTGATAATGCATCTATTATCAAGATCTTGACCATCAAGTGATGAACATTTCCAATCTTTTCCCTACGGCCCATTTCTCTTTTTGTTTCCCTTTTTCCTCTTTTGCCTCTTGTCAGGGAGTGGCTAGTCTCAAGATGAGCGAATGATGCCTCTGATTTTGCAACCTTGCTTTTGTTTCTGGGTACAGAAACCTTTATTACTATTAAATGTGTTTTGATGAGAAAAATGCATTGAGATTTAGATCTCCAAATGTCTGATCATATAACTTTGACACAATGGTTCCTTTGGATAAAGATATTTTAAAAAGATTTGGGTTTCAAATGTTAGTTTAAATGACTTAAATAGAGTATGAGAAATGCAATTTTATTTATTTATTTATTTTCATATCGTTGAAATTTATTGATGGATTTGAGCATTAGAAATTATTAGATTTAGATGTAAAATGTTAATTTAAATCTATTATATAAAAAAATGTTTTTGTTTAAGCACAATCTTTAGAGCATGATCTCTAAAGCTCAATTCATTATTTGTTGTTAAGTCTATATGAAACAACTTATCCTGGCAATTGTTTTTTAAATCCTTTAGATCCAAATGCAAACTATGAGAACTCGTTTAATTGTTGGTAGGGTACCAATCAGGATTGGCTGTAAAGCATTAAATCCACACTACAACCTAGATGTGAGGAAGGTTGCCTAACCATATTGAAAGATAGGAATTTTGTTCACGTTATTGAAATTCAGATTTCTTCAAAACATTTGGAAATTAGTTCTGAAAAAGGTTATTGGAAAAAGTCCATCTAAGACTTGAAATTTTTCGTTTTAGTAGGAAGGAATTATATATGTCTCACCCCCCAGCCCCTGTGCCTTGCCCCCTCTTTTTTTTTAATCTTTTTACACATATCCTATTATTAACCTCTCTCTCTCTCTCTCTCTCTCTCTCAAAAATTGGTGCCATCTCATTAAAGGATAAAATGTATGTCTCAACTTGTTTCATGTCCACTTCACACAAATTTTTCCCATATGAAAATGAAAGGGGATGGGGGTATCAATTATACAGTCATCCCTATATTTAAGAGCACATTGCGTGCTTTGCCTAAATGCATAATTTATAAGCATATGCTAAATGTCAGCTTCATAGCTTTTTTCTTTCCCCCAAAGATATGATAAGAATTGAATCTATGTTGTTTGTTTTATTGTGATTGCTTGTTATCATGAGTCCAATACGCCAATTAATTTTTTGTGTAAGCAAAATTCAAACTTAAATCCCTTATTTAAGGGCAAGAGACTTAACCGATTAAACTATTTAAAACCCACATTAATTCCATGAAATATGATGAATACAAATTTCCTATTTTATTTTATAAGAATTAAGATGAAAAAATCCATGATTAACATAATATATTTAAAAAATAATGATAATAATTATAAAGAGGAGAAGAAGAAGAAAAAAAAATCCATTGCCACGAATGGGAATTTCAGAAAAAAATTTAATGATCATGGCAAAAGGGTACATGATTTTATTATTATTATTATTATTTAATGAGAGATTTGGCAAAAGGTTATAACCTCTTTTATTTTCGTCAGTAAATTACGCCAAATGCCAGTGAACTCCTTGCTAAGAATGGACAAGGTGAAGCCGTGAATAGCACCTTACAGCTTATATTTTCTGATCTTATGAAGTATACATTTGCTTCGCTATTTAATGTTTAGGACAAATTGGGAAATTTTACTTTTTTTTGAAAGATACTTATTAGGGACCAAGAAACCCCAAAAAAATTTAATTGGTCCACCGCAAATTTTGACCTACGTATTGCATAACTTACCATTATTCTCTACCTTCCAAAGTACATTTGCAATTCAATTAAGTATGACAAAAGCTGTGTGAAATGTAGGAAAAGTTTCTAGATTCATCCTTAAAACAAAGTACAAAAGAAAATTTATCTATACATTTCATCAGTTAAATGAAAAATATAATTCCTCAATCTCAGCACTAGTTTCGCATTTGGTTCGGCAAAAAAGGTTTAAAAGTGGTCACCCCCTAGAAAAAAAAAAATTATTGCATACAGTGAAAGTTGTCAAGAGTTTGCTACGCAAAGAGGAACATGACCAATAGATCAAAATATTCTCCATCTTGGTTTCAGACTTCAAGGATATATCAGAAACAATATTCTAGCATTCTAGAACAAGAATATAATGAAGGTTGAAATATATGTAAGACCAAAATTGGTTGAATATATGCCCACAACAAAACTGATAGATTTCAAAACGAAAAAAAAAAAATCAAGAGTCAAAAACCCATCATGCCAAAACAATATTCTCCATTTCATTTTCAGATTATCAGGATTTCATAGATCAGAAACAATATTCTAGCATCCAAAAACAAATACAATTGCATGATTCAAACCCTTTTTTTTTTACTGATAAGTTACGATGTATGGATTATGAATCTGATAAGTTACAATATATGGATTATGAATCTCCGCCCTCATCTTTTATCTTTTGTTATTATTTTTTTGGTCGGTAAGTTATACATATACCCAATGGGTCTAAAATCAATGACTTTATCCTCCATCCAATTATTATGAAAGAAAAAAGTGCCAATTGAGCTAAAACTCATAGCCCTCTATTATATTATCATGGAGAGATGTCAATTGACCTATAGCTCGATGGTGCAATTCAAAACGAAAAAACCAAGACACCTTTTTAGACCATTCACATGGTTTCAGCGTATAATTGAAGTGATGAACTGGCAACTTTTTGTCAGCCGGACCAATCAGGTCGTGTCATCTGTCCCCATATTTTATGACCAAGCACAATCGGCTATGGGAAAAGCATTGTTAAAAGAAGATAGTAGTATTAAACAATTCTCAAATCACAGACCCAAAGTATAAAATTATTGAACAGAGTTTCGTATATCCAACATCTAGCAATTAGTGCATAGAAAGAATCAGATAACCACATGGGTGCATTTCTTAAAAGTCTTATCTATAATGGAGTTTGGTCCAAATCAAACGGCTCCACCTCCTGTTATCAATATACCAATTCAAACAAGCAGACAATCCATACACGAAATTACAATCATATTGAAACTTACAAAGCACCTAAAACACACAAAAAATAAAAGAAATGAATGAAAAAGAAATTTATACAATATAACAGTAGGCAAATTAAGAACAACAGAAATTCTCTTAAGAGGGTAGAAAGTGATTTACAAGATTGAAAACACAAATCGTTCTTGCAAGATTCGGATGCAGTAAGATACTATATACATAACGGGATGTTTTGAACATTCTGGCAATATATTGAGCATTAAACTCATATAATGACTGAGGAAAATATATTCAATTCTCATCTGTTTGAGATGCATTCCCACTTCCAGTTGCATTAGCCGACGAAGATGACGGTGTTGAGGAAGAATTACCTCCACCAGATTGAGATCCTGAAGATGAAAAAAAACTAGCAAATGGCCATGAAAATGAAAACCTTCTTGTATTTCCACTTCTCCCATCTCCATCTCCTTCTTCGCCACTAACTTGACCGCTCTCACTACTCTCTCTTGGGGTATTAGTACTGTTTCTAGACCCATCATCTGAATCACGCTTTGTCTCATCAGCAGGCAGCTGGAACCTACATACTGGACAAGAACTATGAAGCTCAAGCCAAGGCAGAATACACCCATTATGAAATTTATGCTTACAAGGCATCTGCTTTGCTTCAGCACCCATCTCAAAATCATCTAAACACACTGAACACTGCAAATTATCCTTAATTGTCACAGTAGGCAATGCTTCAATGGCCTCTTTTTGTGCCGGTGGTGTCCCATATCTATTGGGGTCATTCTCAGCCAAATGCTGCAGCAATAAATCTATACCAGGACCAATGAAGTAATCACCTAGTGACCCAATGGGGCTCTGATTCTCGCCTTGACCCCGGTTTGAATCAAAAGAACCTTGAACAATCACAGTTTGATTAAAAGGGTTGATCAAAATTACGCGATCTCTTTCTCTTTCCCTCTCTCTATCCCTATCCCTATTATCCCTATCACCCTCCGAATTCTCAGACATTTCAGATTGCATTCCAGCTCGAATGCCTTGGAGCAATTGTAATATAGTTGCTGAGCTTCTTCTCCTCCTCCTAATAATGGATTCAAGTTGACGCTCCACATCAGCCTCACCCCCATGGCGTGACTCACCATTATCATCATTGTTATCCTCCTCCTCCTCCTCCTCCTCCTCCACCTCCTCAAAATCAAGCCGTCTAGTCCGCCGGCGGCGAGGATTGCCCATCATGCCGAGCAAGATGGGGGCCCATAAAGAGAGGGCACGGTCAGATCCAAATTCGGTTTCAGGGTCTTGGTTATCCCCAGCAGTGCTACTCATTTCTTCAATAAAACCACTTTGGCAAGAGGGACATTTGATATCAGCTTCCATAACAGGATTCACCATTTGTGAACACCTGTGACACCAATACCTTGCTGCCATAGTTTCCTCCATTTTTTTCTTCTCTCTTCTTTCCCCACCACCACCACTACCTTTGACTCTGTCACAATCAAAAATTTAAATTAAAAAAAAAAAATTTAACACAGTAATTCAATGGATAATAGACATCAATCATCCCCAACACAAAAACCCTCATAGTCAAACATTCATTCACAGGCAAAGAATCAAACAGTTTACAAGTCTTTCACAGATCTAAATCATCATCAACCTTTTCAACCACAACACCCACCAAAAAAAAAAAAAAAAAAAAAAAAACCCCACAAAATTCCCAGGTTAAAAAAAATGCCAGAAACACTGTTTGAGATTATAGAATAAAGGTCACAGATTTGTATACCCATTAACCCAAAAAAAGCAAAAGTCAAACCCCAAAAAGCAAAAGAACCTGGTTAAAATTGAGAACCAAGATAATCTAGTAAGCCAAAAAAAGCGTTTTTGAAATTCGTATTATAACAAAAATTGTTGGATCCGCAAATAAAGAAAAATAAATGAGATTGAGAGAAATTTTGCACTTACCAAAGACCCAGAAGAGGAACAACAGAAGAGACCAGGTCCAAAACCAAAATTTTCAAAAAAAAAAAAATTTGAGAAAATATGGCTTTTGGGTATTGGATATCAGAGAAAATAAGGAGGGTTTAGACTTAGCAATTTATGTTTTTTTTAATAAAAATATAGAAATAAAGAAGGTTAGGTGAGGGACATAGAAACCCTTTAAATCTGTCATTGAAAAAAGAGGAGAGAAGGATCTGGAAGACCGGAACCATCTAATATTTCTTAATTTCATATTTTTATTTTATTTTTATTTTTAGAAAATTTTCATTCAGAATCACAAAAAAAAAAAAAAACAATTATGATATTAGATAAAATTACAACCAGACAAGCAAAGGAAAGGAAATAACATCATCATTGAGTTTGACAAACAAACATTTAAATTAAAAGGAAACATAAATAACTTAAAAAGATATATATAGTCAAAAAAGAGTCTTGAAAATCTTTACCTTAACCCACCTCACAACACATCATCACAAATGCTGTGTTTTTGCGCTTTTTTTTTTTTTTTCTCTCTGGCCTTCTGTTTTTTTTTTTTTTTAATTATTGTGTTAGTAAGAGAGGAAAGAGGGAATGAAATGAAAAGGGGAGAGAGAGATAGAGAGGGAGAGGTAAAAAGAAAATGGCAATCAATTGAATGGAAAGATTCTATTGATTGCGAACAAGGACAACCCAACCGCGTTTTCCCCTCTCTTTCTCTTCCTCTCTCTCCTTCCTCTATTTCCTTTTTCTTTTATTTGTTTTCTTCTCTCTTCCCATCATTTGTTTTTTTTTTTACCCTCATCTTATTAAGTTTGCCATTTTTAAAATGTAATTTTTAATTAATTTGTATTTTTCACTCTTTTCTAAGTTTGAGATTGTTCCAATTTTCGTACTTTCTGATTAAAATTTTTATTTTTAGTCTTGGTGTTTTTAAATTGTGAATTTTAATTAATTTAACTAGTAAGGTCTTTTATAATTATATAAAAGATTTTATATTCAATTTCTATCTATACTAAAAATTGATTGATGTCATAATCTGATAATAAAAATCTACCATAAAAAACAGACACCGCAAGAAAATTTAGAAAGTGAGAAAAGCAAATCAAATGAATGGAAATTAATAAGCAATCCATCCAGAAAAGAGTGAGCATGTCATAAGAGGAGATGGATGGACTTGGGAAACTTCTTTCTGACAAAGGAGAGGAAACTATGGTAGCAAAAGTGAGGGATGTCCACATCAGCCATCTCACATGCTTAGAGGACCATCATGCCTTTTGTGATTGGATAGAATTTTGCTCTAAACTAATTTAAAAGAATCTTCTTTAATTATGTGACGATTTAAAGAATTATTTATGTGTATTATTTAAACAAGTTATATGACTTGTTAAAAAAATAATGTAACTAAAATTACACATATATGATCTCTACAAATAAAACTTTATTATTTATAGTACTTTAAGAGTATATAATAAAAGTTTGTTTCTTTCTCTCACATGAATTTAATTAACGAAACATAATATTATGTGAGATGAGAGAGCATGTAATTAGTGTTTCTGTAGCACTAAATAATTGCTCACAAATAAATTAGAATTGGCATCTTTTTTTAAATATGCGCGTGAGTATCATAATTATTTTATATGATAGACTGTGATTAGTTGTTTGTTACTTTTTCATAAATTCATCACTTTTTATCTATTATTTATAGTATGCCACGTAGACATTTGGGTAAGAGTTTTTTTTTTTTTGGAGTAAACATTAATATTTATTAGAACACATACGAAAATAATAATAGTGTTTTAAATCGAATTTATAATACATTACATAATCAAAATACAACTAAAAAAGAACTCAACATTTGTAGTTGTAGATTGGGTTTTTTTTTTAATAATGAATTTCTTACTATGATAAAGGCAAATGTAATGGCTTTTGCTTAAGTTAATAAACTTTCTTTTTAAAGAACAGTCTTCATCCATTTATTTAAAGATGCGACTGTGGTGACGGTGGCCGCCAATGTTTTGTCTGTTTTTCATTCTATATAAAATAAATAAATAAATAACTTATATTTAGGTGTGGTTTGGACAGATGAAACGGAGCGTGTTTTGCGTATGCATTTTTTTTTTTTTTTTTTTTAGACTAGTGCCCGATGCACTATTTATGGGACATAAACAGTGCACTAAGGCATATAAACAGTAAAAAAAGAGTGAACAGTAAATTTTTTTTATTATTTTCAATTTTCAGCAAAATAAGCAATGTGAGTTTGTTTAGCAACGCGTCTACGTTATTGTGCATCTGTATTTTTTGACTAGTCTCATGACACTATCTATTGACCAACCATAGCACAAAAATGCGTGAACAAATTAACCAGCCAAAGCACAAAAACACAGTAGTAAGTGAACAATATTTTGTCTTTTAATTAATATTTTAGTATAATGCTTTCAATAAATAAATTATATCTGAATAGACCCTTCTTTTATTTTTATCTTTTTTTTAGAGAAACAAAATAGACCCTTAATTTGGTGATGAGTAACGAGACTCCGAGAGCACACTTCTTGTGGGCTGGGCATGGCTGAGGGAGTGGGTATAGTGATGACTGAACTGACATCTTTATGTGGATATGCTATATATTGTTGCCACGTCAGCACTTAGCACAGATAATGACAGCCTCAATTGGTAATTAAAACTCCAACTAGAAATGTGTTTGCATCTTATCATGCTCAGTATACAAATACACTAAACAGGATCAGTATTCATCTCAATGCAGGGGCGGAGGCATGTATAAGGGTGGGGGGGCCATGGCCCCCCCAAAATTTTAAAATTTTTAATATATATACAATTATTTGTATGTTTTCAAAATTTAGTCTACAAAAATAAGAGTTGGCCCCTCCCAAATATTTGAATTAGTCTAATAACGCTCTTAAATAAAATAATTGGTCTAATAGTTATAGAGATATAACTTTATTTTTCATAATTCTATTTTTTATTGTAAAATGTACTTTTATATCTGTTAAATATTTGATAAAATTTGATATTAAACATATTTGAATCTATATTTTTCAACCCGTTATGTGACGATTAACAAGTCATTGACTCATTAAAAAATTTTTGTCACTAAAACTACACATGAAATGTGTCTTTAGTTGCCATATAATATGTTAAAACAAGGTAGTTTAAATATGTTTAGAGCCTAACTTATTTCTCAAAGTTTTGGATTATTCATGTTTTTGAAAATTTCATTAGTTCAATTGAAAGATTTTTACTTACTTTAGCATAAAATTTGATAATTTGTATTTAAAATGAAACTTTTTAAGATTTTGACCATGAAAATGGAAAAAATGAATTTTATTTTATGAAAGATCGCCATAAAAAATAATTTTAATTAAAAATACTAAGATCTTTTTTTTTTTTTTGTTGGATGTGTTTATATATATAACTTATCAAATAAAAAAGTGTGTGTATATATAATAAAAAAGTGCGCATGTGTGTACATATGTGTATGGGTGTAAAAATTATCTTGATAAATATATTAGCGTCGTAACTTGGCTCTCCAAATAAAAATTTCTAGCACCACCCCTCTCTCAATGTACTAATTTTAAACATGTGTTAATGCACAAACAGAAGTCGTATTCATCCTTTCAAAAAAAAAGAAGTCGTATTCATCTAGTTACACTAATTTTAGATACGTGTCCGCACCTGCAATGCACAATATATTATTCAATCTTACTGTACTGCTCCATCTATCATCACCCATGACTCCATGTCTTCAAAATGTTGACTATGACCTGCAAAGCTGTGAAATTATTTATTGTTGTGAAAGTGTCCCTCCAATCAATGAATCATTCATATTAATTCCCACACGTGTCCCACTTTAGCCATATCACATTTCCTTCCATCTAAATCATAATTTTTATTTTATTTTATTGTGTATTATATAATACACATAACACTTTATAAAAAATATATAATTATTATACACTTAGAATATATTCAATTAATGACAATTAATTAATACTTATGCATATAATTAGCTATTTACCAAATATCTAGAGAAGCATATACCTATTTAGTAATATTATGGTGATGTTTTTATTAATAGTTTATTTTCATAACATATATAGCAATCGATTTAGTATTTCAAATCCTATCATATCTAAAAACTAATAATACTATAAAAAAAATAATTAGATTAACTTGTGATTACATTCGTTGAATTTAATCTATTTTTTGTTCCTAAAAAAAATTATGTTTTCTTATAATAATACTTGTCTATAATCCATTAACAAAAAGTAATTTAATATGGAAATTCTAGATTGCCGTTTGGGTCATGCTTAAGGACTTAGAGAGAGTAGGACTAATAAATAAATAAATAAATAAGACTTGAAATTGAGAAGTGTGTGTGGTCCAATTTTTGTAGAGAGAGAGAGAGAAGCAAAAGATGTGGTTATTTTATTAGGCTAACTGAGTGGTATCAGGAATTTGTGTTAAAACAAGTCCAATAATTTTTCATAAAAAAAAAAAAAAAAAAAAAAAAGGTCCAATAATTTGATGAACTTTAAAAAAAAAAAAAAAAAAAAAAAAAAGGTCCAATAATTTGATGAACTTTGGTGAAATCTAAAAAAAAAAAAAAAATAACAAAAGCTATTTATAAACCCATTTGTTTCTGTCCTGCACGATACATTCAATACATTTGATTTGATATGATTAATATGATACACATGTTTGTATCATGCAATTCACGAGCTTGCCGGATATGAGACATTTTTTTTTTTTTTTTATACTTTGATTGTAATATGTATTATCCTTTTTTATCTTTTAAATCCTATGGGGGGACGAGGATTAAAGGCAATTAATAGAGGCAACAAGAGTAATTCTGAGGAGGGGAATTATTTGGAGAAGACTTGTTTAACTAATAAGGAGTTCAGGATGATACTGCTAATGACGATGCCGAGGGTCCTACTTGACCTCGAGAAGACCAAGAATTTGGAATGAAGGAAGCATGGTGCAATCCCCAGGGAGACAAAGGTGACTTAGTTTTGAATAAGGAAGAAAAGAAAAATGAAGGACAAGGTAGCCATCCTCTCTGCATTAAATATATTGCAACCACTTAACTAACCACATTAATGGATAAATGACCATGAACAGTGTTCTTCACAGCTCATATTTTGTTGTATAAACCTTCTAGCAAGGTCTTGATGGGATAAGTGTCAAGAAAATATTATCTCAACCCCCCAAATGTAAGATCCAGTTGCATCCTTGCTAATTTATATGAAGCTAAGGAGCACCTGGATCAAGGGAAGGGGAGATAGAGTGGAGGAAAAACAAAAGAGAGAGAGAAATCATTCAATTGTGTCTACATACTTGGACTAAACCCAAGGACAAACACTTAGCTAATTTCTATGTAATTTCCAGTGGAATATTTCCACTTCGCATAGAAAATTTAACTCTAATCTTTGTTTCATGTTACACAACAAGTATTTCAAAGTTGACCTTGCATCTCATCTTTATAAATTAATTGTGTGAATGAACTGTAGCATAATTAAAACGAGTCTCAATTAATTGATTTACTTTTTGCCCACCACAAATCCCTTTAGGCCTTTGCAAATTTTCCATAACCAAGAGGACTGGAAAGAAAAAAAAAAAAAAAAAAAAACTTAAAAATCTAAATATTTTTTTTTTACCCCACTTATAACATATTTAGTTTTTTTTCCCCTAGTCATTATAAAAGGAAATTGTAGGGTCAATTTTGGTGGCCCAAGCCCAAAAGATCTGGAGTCTGAGCCTAATGAACCCGAGACAATGAATTTGTAGAGAGTGGGTGAAAAAGCTAGGCTGAATAAGAATTAAACAACGGCAAGTATGGGATTCAAAGATAAATAAATATAAAGGCACTCATAAAGCCTGACTGAATAAACATCCGAAGAGATAGTTCATAAATTATAATCTTATTTTTGAACTCTAACAGTCTTTTGTACTACAATTTCTCTTCCTTTTCCCCTCTACCCTTTTTTTTTCCTTCTTATGGGGGATCTTTCACATTATATAGTGCATTTTGGATCATCTTGATCGTACACTTGTTAGTCATCTGAGTATCTACTTGAGTATATATCCCATCAGACCTCTTCTTTGGTTCTCTGTGAGTGGTGGTGGTTGAAAGTGCACTGTTCAAGAGTCTTCTCTACATTAATGCGGCAAGAAAAGTTGCTGCAGTACATTTAATATGGTGGTAGCAGCTTTTCCTCTAGATATTTATCCGTTCTTATCATCTCCGTATATGCTTGAAGTTTATCCTTATTATTGGAACCGTCAAGAAGGCTGCTTGAACCACCCAGGTACTTGCTTGACTGAGAATCACCATATCCGAGGAGATCATACTCTTCAAACCATTGATGTTCTCTTCGGACTATACTCTTCACTCATTTCCAAGTATATTTTGCCCACCTGGGTCCTTTCTTAATCACTTTCTCCTCTTCGGACAAGCCCTAGTCTTCTATTAGGGCCTTAGGCTCATTATATAACTCTGGGCTTTTACCCCCACAGAAATTATTTATTTATTTTATCTTTTTATTTGAAGGAAGTTTTATTTGTGAACCTAAAAGAAAGAGGCCTTTATTTTTGTACAAATTTAACATTTTCTACTCCATTTGATTCTCAAAAAGAAAAGAAAAATTCTACCCCGTTTGTTTCTTTTTTGTTTATATTTATAACTTTATTTCCCAACATTTTATTCAATGAATAAATTTAACCCTATTTTTATTCAGCAAAAAAAAAAAAAAAAAAAATTTAACCCTATTTTTAACTACTTCCAAAATAGATTGGATGCTATTTTAATTCTTAACTACTTCCAAAAGAGATTGGATCACCACCAAGGTAGACGTTGTACACTGATGTGGTGGTCGTAATTACTAATCATTCCTTTGCATAGAAAAGAATATGGCGTGTATTCCTAATTTTTATTCCCTTGAAATATGTGTCTTTTTACTTTTTGATACTAAAATGGTCCTAGGTTGGAACCAAAGTCTTTTTTTTTTTTTTTTAAATTATTATTTATTATTATTTTTGAACTTAGTCTGAGTTTAGATGGCGGCAAGTTACACGTTTTGTTCATCTGCAATTTTTTTCTTGGGTCTCATGTATTATTTACGGAATCTATAAGTATTGTATTTGGCAAAATCAACTTTAAAATTAGGTTTTACGATATTATTCATACAATTAAAAATTATTTTGTTGCAATATTTTCAGTAATAAGCAGTATCCAAACAGACCCTAACCAAAGTCATGGAGTAAAGTCTTTCTCATCTAATACTTCTATCATTGTTTTCTTACTTGTAGGAAGGGGCAAACACACAAATCTACCTAACAAAATGTCCCTCTTTACAACTCCACAATTTTTAGTCAATGATGCCTATTAATAAGCTTTCTATTACTATTTTAGTCAATCCTTACTTCAGGAAAGTAAAAATTATGTCTTTTTTTTTTTTTTTTTTTAAAAAAAAAAAAAAAAAAAAATGAATTAAGTTTGAGTTTGGATAGCGGTAGGTTACACGTTTTGTGCATCTGTATTTATTTTCCTGGATCTCATGCACTGTTCACGGGATCTGTAAGTACAGTATCTGACAAAATCAATTTTAAAACTGGGTCTCCCCATACTATACATACATTTAAAAATTATTTTACTACAGTGTTTTCAGTTTTTTGTAATAAGCGGTATCCAAACAGACCCTAACCAAAGTCATGGAGTAGTAAAGTCTTTCCCATTTAATTCTTCTATCATTGTTTTCTTACTTGTAGGAAGGGGCAAACACACAAATCTACCTAACAAAAAGTCCCTCTTTACAACTCCACAATTTCCAGTCAATGATGCCTATTAATAAGCTTTCTATTATTATTCTAGTCGATCCTTAATTCAGGAAAGTAAAAATTATATCTCATACGTTAAATATATTTGAATATCTTTTTTTTTTTTTTCTTTTGTCCCACAACATATAATTTTTACATGTTGTGACTTGTGAAAGAAGTGTTACATTATTGATATATTTGATACATAAGATAGTAATTGCAAGTGAGAAGATATTCTTTGCTAAGTCATTACTCATTGTGTTATATAGCTAGTTAGCTACCTTGTTTATTAATTATTCATCGCTATTTGTGTTGCATAAACCTTTTTTCTTTGTTGATGAAGTGTTACAACCCTTGAGTCATATGTTTTATAGTCCATCTATTGTTAATTTAGAGTGCATCTCAAAACTAGCACCCCTATGTGTTGCATTGATTTGATAAGATGGAAAATAAGGAGGGAAAACAAGGGGGATTTTGGGTGGGGCTTGTTTGGTTGCGAGGAAAAAGGGGAGGGGATTTTGGGAATGCCCTCAACCAAATTTATATCCCCCAAAATGGGGAGAAAATGCGGGGAGGAGAGAGGGTTTGGAAAATTACCCATCTATCCCATCTCCTCCCTCCATTTTGTGCAATTATTGTGTGTTTTTTTAAATGCAAACGTGCATAAATCATAATAATTATTTCAAGTATTTGGCACAAGTCAAGTTCTTGGGTCTATTGAGACTATCAAATCTTACTTATTAAAAAAAGGAAAAAGAAAAAGAAAAAGAAAAAACTAGCGGTCGCAGCCTCGCAGGGCAGGCCCCAAAATTTAGTGGCTGAAAGTTTTTTCCTTATCTCTACGTTCTTTGACTTCCACATGGCAAGCTCTTCTTGTGGTCAGAAATAGACTTCCCCACGACTATAAACGTGAATCAAAATCCTTTTTTGTGCCAACTATTCAATTAAACGTGAATCACTCTTTAATTGGGGGGTGAAAAACGTGAATGATTCAAATAAAGAATAGAAAAATAATACTATAGATACAAATTATTTTATAATATTTTTACAAACTAATGATATAATAAATTTTTATTAGTTCTCATCTAGAATTAATATTAATATTACTTTTTTACTTATAAGTAATAATCTAATACATCAACAGTTTATTAAAAGTTGTAAAATAATTTGTGACAGTATTTTCCAAAGAGAAAGAGTGGAATATTAACAATCCAGGCTAATTGAATTGTTGAACCCAATGGGGGCCATACCATAAAATACAATACAATAAACGCCATGTAAATTGATATGCTTTTGCCGTCCGGCATTTTATCATAACCTGGCTGACAAATCAATAGAGTTAAGGTAAAATAAATATGGGGCACTTTTTCTTAGGTCTTTTTCTTTAATTAATTAATTAATTTTATTTTTTTTTTTTTTTTTTTTTTTTTTTTTTTTTTTTTTTTTTTTTTTTTTTTTTTTTAAGTCTGGACCTCGTTCTCCATTTGAGAAAATTACTTCAACAACCTATAGTCTGGACCCCGTTATCTATTTGAGACATTACATCAACAACCCAACTCTTATCTCTTGCCAAGTGATAGTACTCAAATTAGCACTTTTTGGTATTTCCAACCACTTTATTGCAGTGAAATTTCATGAGCTTTCATATATATACATATATACACACTTTTATATGGATAGGAAAAAACTTAGGTAGTTTTGAAGCATTAGACCCTTAAGAAGTAAGGATATTTTATTTTGGGTATCATAACCATGTTGTAATGATTTCTTATCTATTGTACTATGTTTTATTTTTTTTTTTTGGTTGAAAAATTGCCCATATTGTTGCATCGTATCCACAACCGTACCTGTATTTGTGCAACCTAGCCAAGTTCTCACATAAGAGGTGGGCCCCAAACGTGAGACTCACCATGGGGCTTAGCCACTATGTGAGAGTCCAAAGCGCTGCTATAGATTATGTAAGAATTTTCTATACAAATAAAATTTAGTGTAGTTCTTTTGTGCATAAATATGATATGAGATTGACACATGATCATTTAAAGACACGTGTTGTCGCATGATTGCTGGACGCAATTTAAGCCTATTTTATTTATTTATTTATTTATGCTAAACGTGAAATGATTAGGATCCCACAATTATAAAAAGCAAGGGTGCTCATAGGTTAGTCAATCTCGGAATAGGGGTTGAAGCCTCACTCGACTTGATTCCTTCGGGTGGAAAACTACCAGTTGCCAATTGACGGATGGAATGAAATCGTCCATTCTCCTCCATTTTATAATCAATCCACTAAAAAATCAAGACAGCCAATATATTTTTTTTGTATTACCGCCACGAGTTGAACTATTCTAGTAATAAGATCTTCAAATTATAATTTTACAGCAAAAAAAAATTGAAATTACCTTTTGCTACAGAAGGGAGCCTTTAAGTGCATGACAGGCAAAGAAAGATGTACGACTTGGGTGATTTTTTGCAGGGAAGAAAATTAACATGAAAAAACAAATACATCAATGATTACCGGAGAAGAATTTGTCTTCTTGCTTTAATTCTTAAATTACTGAAGCATTAACACTTTACTATTGCCAAGTTACTACTTTACATTCTCAGTCTGAGTTGCTCGGTTAACCGTGCATTGGTTGGTTCCAGTTTTCTCATACATAATAACATAAACCATCCAAAAGCATACCATAGGTGCTTGTGCATTGACATTATAGACAACAGTACAATACCATAGCAGTAGAAATAAAATACTAAGCCACCTAAGTAATTAAGCAAGGTCTCTTCATTATCCTCTATATACTCTACATGTTTAAGACTACATCTGATTGAAATTTGAGTTTTTTCTTCGTTCACCGATCTCCAAGTTCTTTCTTCTTTAGATTCTGATCTTATGGGCAATAATTGAATGAATAAATAAACAACATTGGATGGATGTAACCATCCTCTATGAAAATATGCAGATATATTTCATGCATCATGGCATGGACAGGCTGTCAAACCCACGAAAAAAGAAAATAAAAAGAAAACAAAACAAAAGAAAGAATAAAAGCCACTACATTCTGAAGGGTCTACCAATGTGACTTGGGGAACAAAATGCCACTGACTGGGGTTGCTGAACTCCGCCACATTGGCGAGCCCAGCCAGGCAAGTCAGAGTTCATTGTGAGCTAAACTGCAGTGCCTAGGTGTAGCTGACATGCCAATATGACCGCATGGCCAGGAAAGTACACCCATATGCAAGTCTTGAATCCTGATCCAAACCTTTGAAGGATTTGCCAGAATGAGTTTTGCAGGATTAAAACTCATAAAATGAAGTAAAATACATCTCTCAAATGGCAAAACCTTTTGACATTGTCACACTCACAGAATATACTGGACACGGGTTCTCCTTTCGCTTTGACCAGCAGCACTTCTACCCTGGGAAAAAAAAATGTCTAAAATTGTGATTGTACAAAACTTACTCCCACATAGTCTTGGCCGCATTAAGCAGAAGAAACCTCATAACAATAATTACGGAGAGTGGATACCAAGGACAAATTTTCATGGATACTGTACTCAACTTCAAACCAATGCTGAAATATCATCCTGCAAGGAAGATATCAGGTTAAGAACAAGTAGCAGAATTTACATTCTATTTGACTGAATACATATAATCATAAAGATAATATTTTTTTATATAAGTATAATCATAAGGATAATATATGTGAAGATAACATGACAACATCCATAATTTTATAATCATATTGTCAAAAATTGCCAAGAGCCTCGTAGCTTAACTAGCACCTCCATCTAGTGTTCAAATCCCCCCACCCCCAATTATCGACATATAAAAAAAAATTATCTTGTTGAAAATTGATGCATGTAAGTCAAGTCTGAAAACAATTGCAATCACATAATCAACCCAAGTGAACTGCGCAATCACATAATCAACAGTAATGCATGGACCAATCCCATGAATGATCCATAAGAGATGAATGAGTTCCCCAGAAGATAACATCTGCAGTATAAACTTCAAGAGGTATAAAAGAGCAGAAAATAAACCTATATAACCTAGTAACCCTGTGGCTAAATGGGTGAACAATATCTCTAGGAAAGAGTTGAACGAGAGAACAAGAGAAAGAAAGAACAAAAAACAAATGTACGAAATTCAGATTTACAAAATGACAACAGAAAGATGATAATTTTTTTTCAAATTTCTTGATGATTGGACAAGGAAAACAGCAGATGCAGCAGGAAAGAACATGAATATGATCTCTGGAACCAGAAGAACCTTTTTCTTTATAACACAAGAAACCTGAAGAACCTAAAGGACCATGTTTTTTGTTTAATAACATACAAGTTGTCCATTCATGTGGAGTCAGTTTTGGGTCAGGAATCATATTAACTATTGTTTGGATTAGCTTTTTTCTTTTAGATTATTGACTAATTTTTTGTGCACAAGTTTTCGAAGCCTTACTTTTTCTACATACAGCTGTACTCTTGCCCACTTTAGCAAATCAGAAAAAAGTTAATCTAAACACACATAAAAAACGACAATTGACATAGAAAATGGGAACAGATATACATAAAGTTGTTTTATGTTGAGAATCTATTACCATGTGGGTGTGCTTATTCAGCTCATGGCCAGAGCAAACTACTCTTCTTCACACTTTTGTGATTTTTATTTACTTGAAATTTAAAATAAGATTGAAGAAACATCAACAGCTAGTTTAGGGAATCAAAATTTTATATGTTCCAGACTGAATGAGTAAACAACTCATACAAAATGGGCAAACATTTCATTTCTCATGCAACCCCTTCAAAATGCAAACGCATTATTAGCACTTCGAAAACAATGGAACTAGCGGTTGTGCTAAACTGAAAGAACAAAGACAATTCATAATTCATTAAATCTAACACTTAAAATTCTACATAATCATTTAAACAGATCATTAATTAGGATAATAGCTGCATTTTATTATTGTCACAGTA
This sequence comes from Quercus suber, assembly GCF_002906115.3. Taxonomy (NCBI): domain Eukaryota; kingdom Viridiplantae; phylum Streptophyta; class Magnoliopsida; order Fagales; family Fagaceae; genus Quercus; species Quercus suber. The sequence continues at coordinate 67,469 of NW_027070003.1, forward strand.
ATTGTAATCTCAAAACGCAAGCCAAACTAGACACAATATTGCCCCCAAATCTAGATATGCCTTCAAAACTACCAAATAGGGATGACACCCCAAAAAAAAAAAAAAGAAGATGCATTTGAAGTTTTAGGTCCTTCAGTCAGAATTTTTGTGAACTAAAATGGTAAGAACTAAGAAAATAATATTAACCTTGAAACTAACAACAGGTACAGTAACATGAAGCACTACACATATTCAATAAATACATTGAACCAAACAAAAATATGTTAAAAAGCCAGATAATTGTTCTAGACCCAGTCTTATTTTAACCTATTACTTCAACAAACAACTGAGTTCAGGTTAGTCAGTGTGCTGAGTGTCCTCTACTCTCTACAGACTGATGAATAACACTCCTAATGTAGATAATCAGTAAAAAAATTTGATTATACTTATATAGACTGATGATTTCAGAATAGGCCCATAGAAAATGAGAAGGGAAAAAAAGCATTAACAGATACTTACATTTACAGCCTGAAATGATCTGCTTACAGATGGTTTCAACAGAGGAGATTCAGAAGCAGAAGTAGACCCATTGTCTCTAATACCACGGTTTCGACCCTACAAACAAATAACAGAAAGAGATGGAAAGTAATATCATATACATAAGAGATGAAATCAAAGGGCTCAGAAGAAACTGAAGGAAACAACACAACTTAGCTCAACTAAGCCTTAATCCCAAATTCTCAATTTTGGAATTGGCTTATAAACATAGGAAACAAAATAAAGCAAAACTCCTAAATAAAAGTAGCAGTTTCAATCATTACATCATAGCAGAAGATAGCTTGGGATACCAGCATACCATCTATAGGATATTAAACTATAATAAAACAAAGATAACAGAGTACAAACACAGATCCTCATAACTAGCATGACGGTAACATCCCTCCAAATACTCAACCAGGTTTTAAAATAACTTTTTTTTTAATAAGTCAGGTTTTAAAATAACTTTATCCCACACTTACAAAATAATGAGTGTTTATGACCCTTTGTAGAGAACTTCAGATAGTGTCAATGTAGTTTATTCACCTTTATCCCCAAGGGCACTGCCAGTAAGGAGTGGATCAACTCTTTGGGTGGGGTAGGGTTGGGGGGGATAAATACACATGGGCCTAGAGTGAATTAACTTGAAGGAATTACTTCAATGGTAATGAATAATATTAGAGCTCTAGGTATCACAAAATATGGCTTACCCTACCAGCCTACCCAAGCAATAAAAGCTTCATTGGCTTTCTTACTATAAGTTTCACTAGAAAGATTAGTGCCTGGCACCTTATCAGCTGGTTGAAATAGGGTGGAGAAGCTAACAAGAAGAAGAAAGTATCACTCCATCCAGTGGCAAAAATCACTCACTACCCCTATAGTTCATCAAACTCTTCTCTTTAATCCTCCCTCAGGCAAGCAACTTATATCTTGCCATTAGACATCAAAACAAATCAATAAAGGTGGGCTATTTAATAATTTTTAGTTCTAAAAACAAGTACCCAGAATAACTCCACCTGTGTCTATTCTTAGTGTCATATATTTTTGTTTATAGTCTGTCCCTAGCCCAAACCTGGAAAAAGGAGGAGGGTTGCAAATTGAATTGTGCTTGGTGTCATATTATAGGATTGTAGTAAGATCAGCAATGCTCTATAGTACTGAGTGTTAGACTGTTAAGAAGTAATATGTCCATGAAATAGGTGTAACTAAAATGAGAATATTAAGATGGATAAGTAAAAATACAAGAAAAGTTAGGATTCAAAATGAGGGTAGGCGCTTGAAGATAGGAGCGACCCCTATTGATCAAAAGATGGGGGAGAATCGCTTGAAATAGTTTAGCACTGTGCAAAGGAGAGCGATTAATGCATCAGTGTGGAAGAGTGAGTTAATTCAAGTCGAGGGAACAAATATAGGTAGAAGACCTAAAATAAAATTAGTAGCAATAAAAACATGTCAATTAAGGAGGCAACAAAAGGGTATGACTTTGGATAGAATATAATGATGAGAACAAATACATGTGGCCACCTAATTGAGGATCCATAACCGATCTCAAGATTCTGAAAACTAAGGCTTAGTTGTTGTAAAAAACAAGGACCCAGAATCCAGGTAGAGTGGGAACATGGTAGTTTCAGTATCTACCATCAAGTTATACAATTGATGTGTGAATTTTGAAGTCTTTGCTTGACTAGTAAAGAATAAGTTTAACAAATCATTATCAGATCCTTTGAAGGATACCAAAATTCTTATCCATAGAAATCAATGAAATCATTTATAAACAGAAGATTACACTTTCCATTAGGCCTTCTCAACTAATTAAATAACTTAAGATGCATACTCATATGGGTCAAGTGATACACTTGCGTAATCAATAGCATTTAAATCTAGTAACTTTTTTTACTTTTCCTGTTATTTTTTATAATAGTTCTACCCTATTCTATTTTTTAATAGAAATTGAAAGCTAGCTATATCCAAATTTTATACAAATACAAGTATGCATGTATGCACAAACACAATGAGCAAACACATGAATGTTATCCAAGAAAACTCAAATAGGTATTTGATTGTGTGAAGGTGAAGTATACCCTACCCCATGTGAACATCTATTTTCTTGACCTTCAAAGAGGGACGAGAAATAAGCAGGATCATAGATAGAGCCTCCCAAAATGTCATCAGAATCTGAGGGTTCTCTAACTACAGCAGGAGTTGCAGGACTCAGAAAACTATTTCTTAAATCAAAATCTGCTTCTCTAGAACCTGTAGTGTCTACATATGAAACTCCCAACCTGTAAATCTGAATCCATAACAACGAGGACGACAACCTTACAGTAAACCCAATGATTTGCATTACCAGAGTGAGTTTTACTGAAAAGATAACGAATGTCCCATAATTGTCAGAAGAAATGTCCCTGCATGCACATACAATTTCCACCAGGTGAGAGATCAGTATAGCCATTACCATCACTTAATCACAATATAACAAACACTCACAGTCACACACACATAATGGTACATTTAAACACAGACTACTAGGATTCTAAAATTATTTTGCAACTATGTTTTCTGCCAACATGTGAAGATGCAGACAGTAGAAACAACCACGTGCTGCTGCATAAGTGAATGCTTACACAATGAAATCAAATATTAATTTTTTGGGAGGCCACAGCTATGTCAAAGATTGCTTAATGTAATGGACAGAACCCAGAAGACTTGTCCAAACAAATGCAAAATTTTGTATGTAGAATTTGAATAAACTGATCTTTTAAAAACATTGGTATATATTGCGGGCTAACAAAGCAATTTGATGACGAAGGCGACAATGATGATGTTTCTCCATATCTATAATAATAAATAATTGGCTAAAACTAAGGTATAGTTCCTTACATACTATACTTTAAATTCCCCAATTAAATTCAACCATGTGCTTGCATTAGCCAACGAACCACGTGGTTGAATTTAATTGTTCTTTAAAAAGATAAACTATTTTTGTTGTATTGGCCAATACAAACATGTGGTTGAGTTCAAATAGTGAAACTACGGTACAACACCTACGAAACTATATCTAAGTCCCTAAATAATAAAGGGTGCCATTAATGGGTGCACTTGTGCGCCCATTAAAGTGGAATTTTACAATGCAGTCGATTGGCTTTTAATAAGGAGCCGAACCATTTTCAGTCTAAAGTCAATGGTTTTATCATGTTTTACTATTTCCCAATGCAGGTAGGACCCTTTTAAAGCTTCCTCAACTAGTGCACAAGGAAATTAGGATGCACGGACACTGACACGGACACAGGTCTGACACCCCAAATGAAGTGTTCATGCATCCTATCAAGGAATCCATTAACAATTAAAGTGAAAGCTCAACAAAGACTAAGCTAATCTACTCAAATTTTGTACTGCTAATTATTACTTTTTCTTTCCCTTTCCTTTTAAAGAAACCAAATTTGAAATTGCACAAAAATTGAAATGCGTATAAGATTACAATAGTGAACAATATGTACATAAACAGAAACGAAAATTGCAATGCGGTAGAAAATGAAAAATGGGTAAGAAAAAAGGAGAGACCAAATCTCGTGAGTGAAGAGGATGAACCAAGAAATATCGAGAAGGAGAGCACAGAAGAGAAGAACAGCATAGGTACGCCCAAGTTTCTGACTGCTACTCTCAATGGCCACCAAAGCGAACAATGCTATCCCCAGATTTATCAGTAAAACCCCGTTGTACAATGCTCCCAGAGATCCAATCAACGCGCACCCAATCTGCGCTTTTTTTTTTTTTTTTTTTCAACATTGTTATAAAAATCAAATTTTTAATTAAATTAATAAAGAAAGAAACCCTAAATAAGTGTTTGAGTGCCGAGAAAAATTGACCTGAATGTAGATGAGGACGACGGCGAAAGATTGAAGCCTGTCGTAATCGCGAAGGAAAGGCAGTACTTGCTCTCTAAAAGAAGGACAACAACAAAGCATCATATGCCTCACCCACCCACCGCCTTTGCTGTTTATCAAAGTTCCAATCCAAACAGAGTAAACGGAATCGAAAAAGTGTTGGTTTTGGCGGGAGGATGAAGATGAAGAAGAAGAAGAAGAAGAAATACCAAGCCAAATTAACAATAACAACAACATGTATATATTAATGACTCTGCCACTGGCCTTTTTTTTTTTTTGTGGGGTTTTTATTTTTAACTGCTTTGCTTAGCGAGCGATGGAAACTTGAAACAGCCCCCAAATGCGTTTTATTTTGCTCTGTTTTGAGTGTTTTTCATTCATTCATTCATTTTGTTCTTACTCTAAACTAACTTTCCTTTTTTCATTTTTTTTTTAATTATTTCATTTTTTTTCTTTATTGTTTAGGCATGTTATGGTTGAATGATTTTTTAAAAGAAGTATTCCGTTAACAACATTTTCGCAATACTTAAATTTTAAGTGGCAGATTTTTACGGTTTTTTAACAAGAATTTACTATTAAAATTACTTCATTGTCCACTAAAATAATAAATAATAACTTGACACCTATATTTTATTGTGAAAATTTTCGTCGTGAAAATTTGGTAAATGTAAAGTTTCTCTTTTTTAATGAGTTTAATGTGCCAATTTCATCCTGCAATTAAGGCTTTAATTTAATGTAATAATTAAAGTATGTATATTTTCGTGTATGTTTATAACTTGTAATTTATGTTATTTAACTCGGCTTAAGTGATTCGAAGAATGGTAATTAACTTAACTTTGACCATTAGGTATGAAAGTGAAACACATGGTTGCACAGATGAGTTTTTGAATTGAAAAGCAAAAGAGCATATACTCTGTTTTGTTTGCTAAGAGATTGAGCATATACTCGTAACTTGACCTTTGAATCAAATCCATCAAGTGCACAGTGACATTAAGTAGGCCAGAAAAATAATAGAAGTGTACAGTCACATGATGCAAGTGAAGACTGAAGAAACAAATGGCATTTTAATGACTAGTTTCTTCAAGTGATGATACACAACACCCCCCCTTTTTTTTATTTTTTATTTTTTTATCAACACCGTAAAATGATGTTAGTCAACTGCAGGTACAATTGATTTTCTTAAGTTCTTATTATGCTCCTTGTTGCACTGTTCTTAACTCATATGTGTAGTAACTAGTTAGTGCAATTATATATAATAATAAAAATGTGTAGTAAATAGGAACATAATGTTTTGAGATATCATGAAGGTAGGGGTGGTAATCTAGTGCAAGACTTTTTTGCTAGTTTTTATCTGGATAATGGAGAGTGAAATTTAGACGTAATTTTGAACCATAGTTATCAAAATTCTATAAATTAAAAGTTGAATAGAAGATTAGAGAATAGGCAAAGTTCTCAATAGTACTCGCTTGTTTGATTTTTTATTTTTTTATTTTAAGTAGGGTTTAAATTTTAAGACTTATGGTATCCACTCATAATGATTACTACTTTTTTTATCATTTGAGGAAGATTTTTTGGTGCAAGCTAGATTTAAGTCCATATCATTTGTCACTTGTGTGTGAGTAAAAAATGCTAAAGAATAACAGGAATGATTGTTACAATTAATTTAAAGATTATGGGGAGAAAATCTACAATAGAAGGAGGGTCAATCGATAAAAGTAGTTACAAGATGAGATTTACACTTCACACACTCTCTTTTCTCTCCAATTTTTGTCCCCCATTGTGACAGGAGAGATAACCTATTTATAGAGGCTGGGGTTCTTTCCTACCACTCATTTGTGTGGTGGAGTAGGAAGAAAGATGCTTATCCCATCAGAATTCTACTTCTTTTCTTTGATGGAGTGAGTGGATGCATAGATTATATCAAATGCACTATTTTATCTTTTTTCACACACTCTTACAAGGGTGAGTGGGCCTTGCAAGTTGCTACAATATTCATTTAATCCAAATATTGTAATAATTTTCATTGTACCCAAAAAAAAAAAGTTTAAATTGTAACTAAGTAAAAGACATAAATAGGGATGTGCATGGGTTGGCCCAACCCAATGCAATCCAACTCACATGGAATGGGTTGAGTCAAGTTGGGTTTAGATGTTTCATGATCTAGACCAATACACTTAAATAATTGCACATTGTAAAAACCCTAAAATTCAAGGTTTCTCCTTAATGGGCTACAATGTTCCAACTTGGGCTTGTCTAAAGCCCAAATTCCAAATATATGGGCTCAATGTGGACATTTTATGGGCTTATACTTATATTAGAGGCTCAAATATAGTAACCAAACAAAGCAAAAAAAAAACAAAAAAACAAAAAAACAAAACAAAGCAAAACCAAAAGAGAGGAAGAAATGGCAGAGACGGCGTCGAGCGGTGAAGAAGCTTCGGCTTCAGCACCAGCACCAGTATCAGTGTCAGCATCAGATTCTTCAGAGCAGCAGCAAAAGAAGGAAGCTTTATCATCATCTTCTTCTTCTTCTTCAACATCAATAGCATCAATGGCAGAGGATCTGCAACGCACTGTGATCGAATCCACTCGTTCTCTCCAACACAACTCTTCCACTCATCTCCGTACCTTACAGGTCGCTTCACTCTTTACCCATATTTTACTTTCACAATTCACTCTCTTTAAGCCAAGCAATTTGAAAAAAACAAATATGGGTCATCAATGGTGTTACAGGACTTTGTACCACATGCTTTATCTCAGTATAGAAGCTATGAAGATGCTTTCGTCTCCAAAATTAAAGGTCAACTCAGCTCTCTAAACTATAATCAGTATTTGTGTCTTTTTTTATTAATGGGTTTTATTTTATTTGGGCCATCTGATCTAACTAAACTAAGACTAACAACACTTGATGAATCATGATGATGATGCTGATGCTGATGATGTTGATGATGTTGATTTCAGATGAGGTGATGCGTGTGAGGGAACATCCAGCTGAGGCTGCTGGGATTGCCTTAACCTCTGCTTTCATTCTTCTTCCAGGTAGCTACTACCTACTATCAACTATTTACTATTACTTTCATTCATTCATCTTTATTATACTCTATTCAAACAAACATAATAAGGCGAGGGAGGGATGTTGAAATATTAGTGGGGTTGATGATTCCACTTATATAATTAAAACTGATGTTTGGGCTTTCAAAACTAGAGTAATTATACAAGCAACTGCCAGATTCTACTGAACACTTTTCCTGCCTAATTTACACTCTTTTAATGGGGTCTCTTTTTTGATAAGTAATACAATTGTATAAATCAAGTCACCCAAGTATACAGGAAATATACTGGGGCAAACAATGAGTTACAAAAGTTACATAAATCTAATAAATCAACAATAGAAAATAAAGAAAGGTTCTCCATGGCTAACAAGTGACAATCAATCCAATAAGGTCTTTTTTAAAATCCTCATTCTTGTAATTTTATGCTAAACGGATTCTAGTGCTTTTGTTTAGACTAAAAGGTGGTTATATCTTTTGGCACTTTTCCCTTGTCCTGTCCCCGTTATATTTATACTTTGTGAAGTTAGAGATTTAAGCTAAAATGTAATCAGCTGTATTGTTAGTTTGTTGATTATTGGACTGTTGAACCTCCTATGTACGCACATGTAAGTGCACTATTCAGGTGATGTCTGGTTCCTTGCATGTCTTCTTGAATAACGAACTCTTGATCAGTCTAGATAACTCTTTTATTTTTTAAAGGGTGGACAAGACTACTGTTGCCTTGTAAATCTTATCTAAATCGATCCTTAAGAGTTTTTTCTTGTTTGCAGGTCCAAGAAGGTTCTTGTTTCGTCATACATTTGGTCGACTACAAAGTGAGGAGGTATCTTTCTGTTAAATTCGAATAGATGCTTCCTTCGCCTATGAATATTATAGATAACTGTTTCTGTATCTCCCCACATAATCTGCAATTGCAACTTGGTTTAGTACTCAGAACCCTGGTCCTAGGCTTCATGTATTTCAATATTAAGGATTGTATTCTTCTAAACTTTTGATACATTTTCCTTTCTTTGGATTCTTTCCCCCTGTTTTCTTTATCCCTTGCTGTAATAATATTAATAATATCTTGGGGTTTACATCAATAACTTGGTATACCTACTATACCACCGTTAACTATAAAATATGTCTATGGTTAACTAATTGGTGGGCTATGAATACATATGCAGGCACAGTTTGTTAAAGCAGAGAAGAATGTAAAGGAGTATAACATTTCAGTTGATCTAATGAAGGAGAGCAAAAAATTGCTTGAAAGGGCATAACTTGCTGAAAAGGATATGAAGTAAGGCCATACTGAGCTCAAGTAGAAGAAGTGATTTAAGTTCCCTTAAATAGGTACACGGCTATTTTTGTTTCTATTGCATCTGATGACACCAACTAATATGTGTAGGGATGCTGGAAGTCAAATTCAACGCCTTGCGAAATCAATCTACAAGGTTGAAACTCAAGCTGCAGGCCTGCATTCTTGACTTTCTTTCTTTTTTGGTTAATGAGGTGGTAAGGACCATCATCGGGCATTCTTCTTTAGCTTGGCTGTAATGTGTGCGGTGGTCTGGTCTGTAGCCCATTCAAGGTTTGCTTTTGATAAACTTTTACCAATGAAATTTAGCTCAAATGACATTGGGGTCTGTTTGGATACTGTTTATTGCTGAAAACTGAAAACACTGTAACAAAATAATTTTTAAATATATAAATAGTACCATGGGATCTAATTTTAAAGTTGTTTTTCTGAAGAAAAAAAAAAAAAACTTGCGAATCCCTTGAACAATACACAGGACCCACTAAAAAACGCTGAACACAAAATGTGGGACGTTTGCCACTATCCAAACATACATGAAATCTTCTCTCATAAGTGATGCAAACAGTAAAAAGTTAAAGGAAAAATAAGATTAAAAATCAAAAGATTTAAGAATTGTGGTCTAGTTTTGATGTGGGGTTTTCTTGGCACCTTTAATAGGCTACTTTAGTTTTTATTGAGTCTTTACTATTAAGTTTCTTTATTTTACTTTCTCAAAAAAAAGTTTCTTTATTTTAGAAAGTTTCTTGATCAGATTTAATTTACTTTACTAGAATAAGGACAAATTGATAAATTCCTAAATTTCAAGACTCGGCTGTCCTTGGCTATACCAAAAGTCCATAAATCTTATTTTATGTTGTAAGTTCTTTTTCAATTTAATTTAGAAGTTCTTAATTACGCTTCTTTATTATTGGGAGTACTTGTCTTTCAAAGGAAAAGTTATTTAGGAGTCCTAACCTCTCTAGGTGTAACAATGATAATAAAAAAGTCTTTATGTATTCAATAAAAGCAAGAAATAGTGAGATTGATTGTTATAAAAATCCAACACCTTATTTAAGTTTTGAGGGTTTGATTGCCTTCTCCAATCTAAACTCATTTTTCACTCTATTCACTATTTTTACCAAAGAGTCATGAAACACATTCAAGATCCAATCTTTTTATAACCTAAATCTACCTAACCCTTAAACATCTAATATTCAAGAATCCTTCAAGATCTCATCAAGAAATATAATTTAGTGTTGAATTCCTAAAGATCCTACATCAAAATTTGTATCGTTATCCAATATAAGGCTTCTGTCTTGCGCCAATAAGAATGGGTCAAGGGTAAGGGTGCTTGTGTGACTTACCTATTAAAAAAACTTTTTGGTTTCACCATATCATGTTCTTAGTTACTAAAAAGAAGGACTTATATATGGTTGTAAAGTAGAAAATATAGAATAAATTCCCATAAGACAGAAGATGTTCTATTTTCTTATTGTGACCTTTGTAAGTTTCCACTTCTAGATGTTTAAAACTCCTGGAAAGAAAAGAAAATAATAAAAGCCTAAAAATTCTGTTCAAGTACATTGTTGTTTGATAGTGATTTTTATTTAACGTGTGATCTTCTTTAGCTAGGTAGTGAGTGAGATGATGCAAAAGGAAAGCAAAGTGGTTCATCACCAATTTTGAACATGTTCCTATTTTCCCTCTCTTTCTAGGTGATTTTGTTTGTCCTTTTCTGTTTCTTTAGAGAGAGAGAGAGAGAGGGGGGGGGGGAGGGGGGGGGGGTCTTGATGTTGGGAATATGTGGTGTATAATGTTCACTTGTTTTATATCTAATGCCTTAGCTGAAGGTGCTGATGTAGGATGGCTTATGATGTTCACTTGTCTTATATTTGATTTTTCTTACCTATCAAAAAAACTTGTTTTATATTTGATGCACTAGCTGAAGGTGCTGATATAGGATGGCTTACTATTTGGAGTTCAGATTTTACTGTGCTCAAAATAGGTTGGCTAATAGTGGCTTTAGATTTTGGGATTTGTCCATTACAAGGTTAAGGATTAAAAAGTTCTCTGATTGGAATAATTTCAAAAGTCAAATTGGAGGTGCAGGAATTTTCAGGCAGCCGCAAATTAGGATGCTCTATGTGGGGTTACTTGCCAGAGAGGATAATGGCAGGAAAAAGTTAAGAAAGAAATATAAGGGGTTTGTGCTTTTAATGGTGTAACAAAATGGCTATGGCTTGGGGTTCAAAAAAAGTATGGAAGCAAGTCTTGGTGGCTGTGGTGAGAATTGTGAACAGCAGTCCAAGATCAACACTGAAAGCTTAGGATCTTTTGGGTTTTCAAGTGATGGAACGTTGAGTTAGGATTTTATGGATGAGTAAAAACCCTTACAAACTAATTTGCCTCCAACATTCATTTATTATGTTGAAGTCTAGCAATCACATTCATTGCCACATTAGTTTGTAAACATTTTGTAGCAAAATGTGTAGTAACTTTTGCATTTTCTTTTATGGACTGATTGGTGTTGTTAATGGCACTGTTTTGGTCTGGTTGTGTCTCATAACTAAAGTAAATAAGAGAGAAAGTAAGAAATAAGCGAACTCATGACAGGACCCATGGGCCATAACTATAGCTGATAGTAAAGCTTATTAAAATTAAAGACGATGCTTGAAACTTAAGAAAGTGCAAGGCTCCAAAGCAGTGGCTGCCTAATTCCAAGAAACATGAAGTATTCAAATTAGGCCTCCCCTTAAAGTAAAACCTAATAGAAAACTTCTTTTGTCTTTAATCTTTTTATTCCTTGAGCTCCTTGTATCCTACGTGGTGTACTTATTTTGTTATTACATTTTGTTTTAGATTTGATGGATGGGCTTCGAGAAATCCCTGGTAGGGAGGCTTTGAAACTTCGAGCAGAGGCAAGTCAAACATTGTCCTCATATATGCTGTCATTTTTCTCCTAATGCTTTTGCACATTTATATTACATCATGATTAGTTGTCATAATGAAATTGTTGCCCCCTTAAAAACCAGGTTGCTACTATGACAGCACATCTGAAGCGGCAGAGGACTGCAATAAACAAACGGATAATGAAGATTTCTGATTTGGGGGTTCCTGTGTGATTAATAAGAAGAATATCTTGATGAACCCTGCCTCCTGCTCCCCCATTTTTTCCCCTTCTTCATTCAACCCTTGTAATGCAAAAGGAAAGGAGATGTGTAATAAGGGAGGATGTTGGGACTTTCATTTTCCGACATTTGTAGTTCTGATAGTTAAAATCGATTTTGGTTTCAGTTGGCTTAGTTTTTTATACTTTTTGGTTACTTTATATTGTTGAACACAAACACCAGCAGATAATTCTGCTTGATAATTTGTCACTACCCCTCTCCCTCTCCCAGTATAATCATTTCTCTTGGCAGGCATCAACTGAATACTTCTTTGAGATTATAATGGCTGCCAACTTCTGATCTGTGTCAAGGAATAGTGCAAGTCACGAAACTTTGAAATCCCGAAAGGGAAGATGACGACGTTAAGACTCATGGGAAATGGAGTCAGATACATTAATTTGTCTGAGGGGGCGATTGGTTTACAAGTGCTTAATACGACAGAGCCCTTCCCACCTTCAGCTAGTAGTAGTAGTACAAAAACACTGAGAAACAGGAGAAATGATTATGTGTACTTGTGCATTGTCCTTCCATCACATAAAAGGTGGTTCAATCTATGCTTCCTGCACATGAGATTTCCCTTTTTTTTTTTTGTAAGAGGGAGGTGTTGTGCATGAGTGCGTAATAGTTTCTCATAATTAAAAGCTTAAATTCCTAATGCCAACCACATCCACTCTAGTTGGAGCTCTTTGAATGGAGCAGATCAAGTCATTCATTCATCAAATTTGTCTATTTCATTCATCAAATGCGCGAGACAAGAGATTGCACTTGTAGGATTAGTCGATTGCTTGGGATAGTTTAGGAAATAGCTGAGGAAGCTAAGAATAAAAATGACTCTGGACTGAATTTTGTAGTGAAGCTGCTTAAAAAGGCTTTTGTCCTGGGTTTGAAGTTTGGCACCTGCATGCGGCTCCCCCAAGAAACCCAATCCACATTAACAAAGACTCGACAATCCGGCCCTACGCAAATGCAGGTTCGTACTTCATACACAATCCACATCGGTGCATTTATGAGCTGCATTTGTGACCCAAATTAAGGTCAGGGGAGCCACAAGCCTTTGCTATTTGATGAGCTCCTTAATTACGTTATATTATCTACATTACGATCTCATTCTCTACGTACCAAATCTCAATAGCTAAATAATTTTGACGATGGCAAAACAAGTACATATATATAAAATGGGCAAATTTGATCAATGAATGACTTGATCTGCGCTCCCATTTGGACGGGCTCACGTTTCAACTATGCATGTTTTGGTCGTTCATCAATAAGAAACACCAGAGAAGTGTACACCATGGCTCATCACCAGTCTATGCATGGTCTCCTTTGGGACCGGTACTGGCATGCAAGAAAAAAAGGGGAACAACCACCAGTGTCACACTTCGGAGCAGCTAAAGTAGTTTGACTTGCTAGTTGCTAGCTACTACATTAGTGTTTAAAAATAAAAAACAAAAATCTTTAACCTATTGGAAGTTTATATCAATGTACATGACTCGGAATCTTATGACACAAATCATGATAAGATGAACAGCCAATGACCCAGTGAATCTATCATTTACCACTTCTAGGTGGTTGTCAAGTAACTGCCTTCATTGGAATGGTACTTTTGTGATCAAATTAAGCTTCCTATGAGCTTTTAGCCAAAACCCAATATAACTATTTTCTAATCTGTGTGAAGAGCTCGGAAGGTTTTCCGGTCCTCCATCCATTGAAAGCAGAAAAACCACTTCCTTGTTGGCTGTTGAAAGCCCCAAATCCACCACAAGCTGAGGAAGCACCGGCAAATCCACCACCAGCTGAGGGAGCACCGGCAAACCCAACACCAGAAAATCCCCTAGACCCACCAGCTGAAGCTACACTTGCAAATCCAACAACCCCTGAAGCCACACCAGAAAACCCACCACCGGTAGATGATATACTAGCAAAGCCACCACCAGTAGCAGCACTTGAAAACCCACCAGGGGAACTAGTGCCAGTGAAGCCACCACCACCAAAACCACTAGGAGATCCAAAACCTGTACCTGGTAGACCGGTACCAATTTGTCTCGATTGTCCAAAAGACCCAAGAACGGATAGCAGTGCTTGCTGTCCTGATCCAATCTGTGCTGGCTGCGGTTGGCAAAACCCAGTTTGAGTTGGAGCTTGAGCTGTTGTTCTAGTATCGAAACCACCAAATGGATTTGATTTTGGAGCAGTTGCAGTAGGGGTTGAGCCAATACCAAATGCACCAAGGCTTCCCAGACTAAGTTCTGCTGTGTTACTTGTCTCAGGAGCCTCCTCCTCCATCTCATCCTCTTTTGTTTCTGCAACATCCAAATTTCCATTCTTTTCTCCAGTTGTGCTTCTAGAAGTTGGGAGTGATGTTGGGAATAGAACACGTGCAGTAGATGGCTGTGCTGGTTGGGCATTCAATGTCACATTAGGTGTAGGGTTTGCCATGTTACTGAAACTGGGCTGGCTTCCAGATGTTAGACTGGTTGAAATTTCAATTGTAGGGTCAGTTGTTACTGAAGGTTCAAGCTTCGATTCAATTTCACCTTTGGGAGGCTCACACTGAAGAGATGATACTTGTTTACTAGCATCCTTATCTGTTTTCAAACTAGATTTGGCCATAGGAGGTTGAAGCTCTGTTTTAGGAGACTCGGATATTGGAGTAGATAAGGGCACCGATGTTTTAGAAGCCTGCAAGGAAAAAGAACCAGAGGAAGAGGTAATTAAAGAAGGGGAAGCTGATGATGAGGATGTTGGCATTGTTAGGTTAGCATCTGCACTTGCATTAGAACTGGTGAAAGGTCTGCTCAGGGGCATTGAAGATAAAAAGGTTGGAGTAGCTGATGAGGATTGAGGAGCTGTCATTGACTTGATCATTGGAGATGATGGAGTTGAAAGAACCAAAGATGTTGAAGAAACTAGCACATTTTCACCAGGCTCACTTTTACTCGCATGTGAACATCTATTTTCTTGACCTTCAAAGAGGGACGAGAAATAAGCAGGATCAAAGATAGAGCCTCCCAAAATGTAATCAGAATCTGAGGTTTGTCTAACTACAGTAGGAGTTGCAGGACTCAGAAAACTGTTTCTTAAATCATAATCTGCTTCTCTAGAACCTGTAGTGTCTACATATGAAATCCCCAACTTGTAAATCTGAATCCATAACAATGAAGACAACAACCTTACAGTAAACCCAATGATTTGCATTGCCAGAGTGAGTTTTAATGAAAAGATAATGAATATCCCATAATCCTCAGAAGAAATGTTCCTGCATACACATAAAATTGAGAGATCAGTATAGCCATTACCATCACTTAATCAAAATGTAACAAACGCTCAAGAGTCACACACACATAATGGTACATTTAAACACAGACTACAAGGATTATAAAATTATTTTGCAACTAGGTTTTGTGCCAACATTTGAAGATGTAGACAGTAGAAACAACCACGTGCTGCTGCATGAGTGAATGCTTACACAATGAAATCAAATATTAATTTTTTGAGGGGCCACAGCTATGTCAAAGATTGCTTAATGTAAGAGACACAACCTAGAAGACTTGTCCAAACAAATGCAAAATTTTGTAAATAGAGTATGAATAAACTGATTATCTTTTGAAAGCATTGGCATATATGACGGGTTAATAGAGCAATTTGATGATGATGATGACGAAAATGATGTTTCTCCATAGATATAATAATAAATAATAGGGTAAAACTAAGGAAAATTGTCTTAAGTGCTATACCTTATCTCCCCAGTTAAATTCAAACATCTACATAGTTAAATTTAATTGTTCTTTGAGAAGATGAAACTACTTTAGTTATATTGGCCAATACAAACATGTGGTTGAATTCAATTAGTGAACTTAAGGCACAACAACACCTAAGAAATTGTATTTAAGTCCCTAAATAATTAAGGATTGCGTTAACAGGTGTTCTTGCGTACCCATTAAAGTATTATTTTATAATGGGGTTAAGCCACCTTCTTTCTAAACTCCATATTTTTATTGATACCCATTCATAATGATTGCATAATAGCACCTGTTAACAAAAAGCCAAAAATTAAAGTTGAAGCTCAACAAAGACCAAGCTAACTTACCCTAATTTTGTGCCAAGTACCTTTTTTTTTTTTGATTATCTGTGCTAAGTACTATTAATTATTACTTTTTTTCCCTTCTTTTTAAAGAAACCAAATTTGAAATTGCATAGATTGAAAGCGAATAATAAATACCATATTTGGCAGAAATTATTAGTATTCTACTATTGTTTGCAAAATAATTATAAATCTACCACTGTTTGTAAAATAATTAGTGATTTACCACAATTTTAAAACTTGAGTTTTACAAATTCAAATTTGTCGTGTAACTCAAGTACCATATAAAATAGCTACAAAATAACCATCAAATTTGCTATGTGACTTGATCACTATTTTTTATGAAACTCGAGTTACACAGCAGAATAATTTGGGCTATTCGACCATTTTTCTCCTAAGATTACGAGAGTGAACAATATGTATATAAACAGGAATGAAAAATGTAATGAAAACGGGTAATATAAAAAAGTTGAAAAAAAAGAAAGGAGAGACCAAATTTCGTGAGTGAATAGGATGAACCAAGAAACATCGAGAGGGAGAGCACAGAAGAGAAGAACAGCATAGGTACGCGAAAGTTTCTGATTGCGACTCTCTATGGCCACCAATGCGAACAACGCTATCCCCAGATTAATCAGCAAAACTCCGTTGTACAACGCTCCCAGAGATCCAATCAACGCGCAACCTATCTGTGCTTTTTTTTTTTTTTTACATTATCAAAAATATTAGCACTCTTCTAGTTGTGTAATCAGCAATGAGTAGGGCGATGACAATAGCGTCATCATGAGGATGATTGGATTCTCTCAGCTTCCTCGTCCGTGAAAGTAATCGGTTGTTCGTCTGTGGACTTCGCCTTGGCGATCGTCCTGAAAGTTGGACGCTTTGCACTTCCTTCAAGTATGCTTTCTTCGTCTTGGATGACCGTTCTGCCAAACTTCCCCCAATGATAACTTATATCTCGCCCAGTGGTGGTAGTGATGACTCATCTACTTTCCCTTTCAACTTCTCATTCTTGTGATCTCGTCCAAGGAAATTTCTCAACTTCCCTTGCCTTATGAGATTCTCAATTTGCTGCTTTAGATCAAAGCACTCATCTGTGTCATGGCCATGGTTTTATGAAAGCGACAATACTTGTTCCTGTTGCGCTTGTTGGGATCTCCCTTTATTTCTCTGGCCACTTCAGGGAAGGCTCGTCCTTGATTTGCATAAGGACCTGTTCAAGTGGCATGTTCAATGGAGTATATTGCTGGTTGCGTGCTGATGGTCCTGTCTTCTTGTCCTGGTCTCTTCTGTCGTCCGTCTATCCTTCTTTGGACGAGAGCCTTGTTCTGGGTGGCGATTTGTCTCCATTTCTCTGTCCTCTTTCTTTTCTTAGCTATAATCGTATCTTCTGCGTTCATGAAGTTTTAAGCTGAATGGACGAGCTCCGCCATGGTTTGTGGCTCTTGCTCATAAAGTTTATGGATGAACAAATCCGAATGGACTCCGTTGTGGAAAGCTGCTAACAACAATTTGTTGTCCATCTCGTCCACTGTCAAGGATTCCCTATTGAATCGAGTGATAAACGATCGCAAACTCTCATTTTCCCTTTGTTCTATTGTTAACAGACTGGAAGTAGAACGTTTGTGTCGCTGACCCCCTATGAAGTTATTGACAAAAAACTTGCTTAATTCTTCAAAAGAACTTATTGAATTTGGGGGTAATTTGCTGAACCATACTCTGGCTGGACCCTTGAGAGCGGTAGGAAAGGCTCTATACATTATTTCGTCTAGAACTCCTTGAAGATGCATAGTGGTCTTGAAGGTGGCAATGTGGTCAAAAGGATCTCGATTCCCATCGTATGAATCTAAAGACGGCATTTTAAACTTTGGTGGCAAGGGATGGCCATTGATGGATGCCGTAAAGGGAGAATCAGTTCTATGAACCAAATCCTCTATTGGGTTCGCCCTTCTCATATTCTCTTTCATTTCGTCCATGGCCTTTTTCATCTGATCCAACTCTTTTTTCAAGTTGGATACCCTTCGTGAAGTGGTATCCCTTGATTGACTCCCATGTTGAAAGTTCTCTTTGCCCTCTTGACTTCGAATTTGCCCTTCTTCTTCATGCTCTCTATGTGTCTACCTTCTTAAATTAACCTCTCTCCGTAGTTCCTGATTTTGGTGAGTTAACTCCGCCATCACAGTCGCCATAGAGTGCATATGTTGGACAGATGATGCCTGCATATCCGGTGCAGATTGGCGATCGCGATGAGGATTACTCGATGCGTCTCTACTCTGTTGAGGGCCTGGGCTAGTTGCCCTTGATCTTGTTCGAACCATTTCAACCCTTTATGAGAGAAAGAAATCATAGAACTAAACAAGTTCAAGAGCGACAAATATTTCTTCCCCACAGACGGTGCCAACTGATAATCCTGGAAAATTAGTGGGTTGAAAATCTCCAGGCTTTGATGATCTTGAAGGTTAAGTCCTGAAAAACAGAATCCAATCAGAGAAAGACCGGTGGAGGCCGGTCTAGGGTCCTCTGATGGTAAAGTCAGTGGGCTGGAATAGAGAGAGATATTTCTAAGACTTTCTTTTGTTCTGTCGAAAAAAATCCGAATCCCTTACCTCTTCGTAGAGAAACGTTTATATAGTGTACATGGAACGGTTACTTGCTCTGATAACCGTTCCTATTGTCGAGGAATTCATTAAAGTCAGAGGTAACTTCCATAACTTCCATGGAAGTTACTTTATCTGGACCGGTTCTTCATCACAAATAATGGAGGTCTTGGTTCATGGATAAGAACTAAACTTGCAAGTTCAAAATGTTTGCCTCGTCTGTCCTTAATTAAGGATGGACGAGCCTTGGCTCAAAGTTGAATGTTTACCTCGTTCGTCATTTGGGACAGACGAGGCCTCGTCCGTCCTTAATTCATGACGGGCGAGGCTTGATGGGACGGACGGCTTTTTTGTTGCGCCCTTCCTCCGTTCTTTTTCCACGGACGTACCATATGGACGATTTTGGAGATCACATTTTATAACATCATCATATAATATTTTTATTTTTATTTTTATGCAATTGTAATTATTTTTTATTATTATTTTTATAAAAATATTTTAAACTGAATGAGAAAAAAAAAAAAAAAAAAAAAAAAAAAAACTCAACTCACGTGCATTGCATTAATTATTGGCCTAAAAAGCCACACCCAACCATACAAATATAAATAATACACTATATGTTTCCTTAATCAATCAAATGTTTGAAGATTCATTAACTTTACTATTTTTTTGAATCACTAATTTTATAACAAAATGTTATTATAACATGATAACAACACACACATGTAACAAACCCTTTATATTTTCTAATTGTTAAATTATATTATATTTATATTATACATGCACATATTTACACAAATATAAATAAATAGCACATGCAATCAATATCAAACACACACTCACACAAATAATATATAAATTTATAATAAAAAGAGATACACTTACAACTCACAAAACACTCCCTCTTTACTTAGGGTATGTTTGGTAGAGTGGATTTTAGGGAGGATAAAAAAAAAATAAAAAAGAGAGAAATTAAGAAAGGAAAACTTTTTAAAGGATGTTTTCTCTTTGAGCCTATCAAAAAGTTTTCTTATTGGCCCACAAAAATGAAGAGAAAACTTGGTGAAAGAAAATTTGATGGTTGAATGACAAAAATGCCTATGTGCAAGTTGTACATGGGCTGACTTCTATGTCGTCTTTTTTTTTTTTTTTTTTTTTTTTTTTAACAAGTGAAAACTTTTTGTTCCCATTTTTTTTTCTTTTGCTTTCCACGGGGCGTTGCAGTTGCGTGTTCTTTCTTTCTTTCTTTTTTTTTTCTTTTTTTTTTTTTGGCCTTGGGCATGACAATGTTTGCTTTGTTTTGTTTTTCTTCTATTTTTTGGTTTAGACCTTTTTTTTTTTTGGGACATGATTTAAAAAAAAAAAAATTGGGTGATTATATTTTTCTTGGTTGTTTGTCAATTTTTTTTTTTTTTTTGGTTTTAGTTGGCCATCATTTTTAACAAGGATATATTTATAAAACTTACTTTTTCCATTCCTCCACTTTTTCACTTCCAGCCAAACAAAAATGAGAGAAATTAAAATCTTTTCTATCCTCCAACTTTTCTATCATTCCACTATTTTCTATCCTCTAACTTTTCCACCTCTTCAACCAAATGAACTCTTAAAGTTGAAGATACCGATAGTCAAATAGAGAAAAGAGATTTATGAGAGAGAGATCTGCTATCTATGTTGTTGGTTGGTTTTTAGATAGATTGATTTGTGTTGCTTAGTTTTGGGCTAGATTGATTTACGTTAGAGCGTGCAAAATTTAAGTTAGGGTATAAAAGAAAATTTAAAGGTAAATTAAATTAATTAAAAAAATTTTGGTTTATAATTAAAGCACAACTAACGCCGTGCTAGACAACCCCCCCACCCCCCTAAAAAAAGAAAAAGAAAAAGAAAAAAACAAAGAGCAATTAACTTGGAATGATATTTGTATTGATAAGAAACTTTAGCTATAAGTTCTTCGGCTTGTTTTTTAAATAAAATTTTGGCAATAAGGTTATTATTATTATTATTATTATTATTTTGGATAAAACTTTGGCAATAAGTTTCTGAAGTTGCATTAGATTTAGCCCAAGTGTATAAACCATAAACTAAAGTCCCATATGGAGCCAAAATGAATCATAGAGTTAGAGTCAGAAGCCAATATATAATGCATATATTACGACCTTGTCCTGGACAAAAAAATTAAAGGCAACTCTGGTAGCTGTTGGATACTTACACGATTTGGAGATTACCTCCAAGGATCAAAATTTGAGGGTGACGTCCATTGTCGATACCTTTTTAAGTTGCTGCTGATTTGTCCTATGTAATAACCACTCTTCCCGTTTTTTTTTTTTTTTTTTTTTTTTTTTTTTTTTTTTTTTTTTTTTTTTTTTTGTATTAGGCTGCGTTTGAATGAATTGAGAGTAAATGATTTTCGGAAATGGTTTTCCACGTTTTTGCGTGTTTGGCTGTTCCGGAAAATAAAATTTTCCGAAAAATCACTTCCAATTTTCCCTAATCCAACGGAAATCATTTTCAGTACCCATNCAAAATATCCAATTAATCAACAAAAGAAACCGTAAATAAAATAAAAAATAAAAAAGTGTTTGGATACCAAGAAAATGAAACCTGAATGTAGATGAGGATGACGGCGAAGGATTGAAGCCTGTCGTAATCGCGTAGGAAAGGCATCATATGCAAACAGAGTGTTTGAGAAAAAACCCAACCGAAAAGTGTTGGTTTTGGCGGGAGGAGCAAGAAGAAGAAGAAATACCAAGCCAAATTAGCAATATATATATATATATATATGCCTCTGCTTTTTTTTTTTTTTGGTAACCGAAAGTTGAATTAGAAAGATTAGAGAATAGGCAAAGTTTTGTCAACAGAACTCTTCCACTTATCTCCACACTTTACA
Organism: Quercus suber; assembly: GCF_002906115.3. Taxonomy (NCBI): domain Eukaryota; kingdom Viridiplantae; phylum Streptophyta; class Magnoliopsida; order Fagales; family Fagaceae; genus Quercus; species Quercus suber. The sequence goes on from NW_027070003.1 coordinate 88,924, forward strand.
GGTCACTTCACCGACTTACTTTGCTCTTTACCCATTTTTCACTTTCACAGTTCACTCTCTTTTTATATTGTTACTTTATGAAGTTAGAGACTTTAAGCTAAAATTTAATCAGCTGTATTGTTAGTTTGTTGATTGTTGGATTGTTGAACCTCCTATGTACATGTGTATTGGCCATATAATTAAAGTAGTTCATCTTCTTTAAGACAATTAAATTAACTATGTTTTTTTTAATTTTTTTTTTTAGATAAGGTATAGCACTTAGATCAATTTACTTAGTTTACCTATTATTATTTATATCGTATGGCCAACGGAAATCATTTTCAGTACCCATTTTCACTTCAAAGTATTTCCGGAAAAAATTGAGAGAGAGAGAGAGAGAGAGGAAGGAAGAAACAGAGAGAGAGGAAGGAAGAAACGGAGTGACCCACGAAGAAGAAGAGAGAGCCACGAACCCAGAGCCCAGCTCTGGCGACCCACCGCCACTCGGCGTCGACCCACGACCCACCGCCACTCGCCGTCGACCCACGAAGACCCACGACCCATCGATCTTCGACCTAGACCCAGACCGAGACCGTCGACCCAGACCGAGACCGACGACCCATCGCCTTCGACCTTCGACCGACGAACCATCGTGTTCGACCTTCGACTTCGAATCATCGCCTTTGACCTCGACTTCGAACCATTGCCCTCGATCTTGTCGACCTTCGACTTCGAACCATCGCCTTCGACCTCGACTTCGAACCATCGCCCTCGATCTCGTTGACGACAGTGTTGTTGTTGCTGAAATTTTTTGTTGTTGTTGTTGTTGTTATTGTTGCCGGAATTTGTTGTTGTTGCCGGAATTTGTTGTTGTTGTTGTTGTTGTTGTTGCCGCCGGAATTTGTTGTTGTTGTTGCCGGAAAATGTGAAAAAATGGTAGGAAAATAGCATTTTCCTAATAGAACCAAACACATGAAAATATTTTTCACAATAATTTTCATAATACAACCAAACACATGAAAATATTTTTCTTTTCTGGAAAATAACATTTCCGGAAAATAAGTATTTTTCAAAAAATATTTTACGGGAACCAAACGGACCCTTAGTCTAATCCTTGCATTTTAAAAAGAAATAATATAAAATTTTGAGATATTCTTGCATTTTCAATTTAAGCAATCTGTCAGTGGATATTATTATTTTGACAAATAAAACGCCATGTCAAAATCTTCTATTAAATTTTAATGGAGTTGATTACATCGAATAATTTTAGAAACATACCTAATTTTACAATTTATTAATTTGTGTAATTGTGAGTGATAAATACTTTTTATATACTACTAATTATATGGATCTACCAATTGACAAAAGTAGCACTCATGTGATATATAGTTTTTTTTTTTTTCTAAAAAAAATATTTAAGAGTGGAAAAATTTGAATAGTGAATATTTTTGTTATAAATATTAGAAGATAATAGTTGAATAATAAACGTTTTGATATGCATAACACATGTATTAAATTAACACACAAACATACTATCAAACAAAAAGGTTAATTATCAAAACTGAAACTCACCAAAAAAAAAATTAAGTATGATATTTGTATTTTTAAGCAAAAGTTGCTTGCTTTTGTAAGATTCTTAACCATACGTTCTTTAATATTTTTGTCCTTGCCTTGAAGAAAAATACTGAGTGGCACGAACATATTATAGAAATCTCCACGTATTTACAGTAATGAGGAATTGTGGAAAAGCACCTAGACAGTTTAAGACATAAGTTCTTCAGGATTTTGATTGATATCAAAATTTTTCTTTATTACTTTTTGGCATGTAGAGCAACCTGTGTTCACAAATCGAAAGAACTTTAACAGTAATGCTACTCTTGCCTTTCTTTCTATCCTTTTTCTCAAAAAATTTATTACCGATAGTACTAAATTTAAACTTCTCATGATTGAGTTTTAATTTGGAGAATTAATAAAGTTCATTAAGGGCATGAATTGAGGAGATAAAAATGGTTAACAGAAACACTTGTGTCTGGAAGAGTTTTCAAACATATATAAATCATCCAAAAGACTTGTGAGTTGTGAATTGTGATAGGATTGTAGAGTTATTTTATTTGTTTGTGTATGCATTTTTTTTTCTCCCATTTTTTACTTTCTTTTGGATAAGGATCAAAACTTCAAAGAGCTTATGCTTATGTCATGCATTCCATTTTTCTTTAAGCTTTATGTCAATTTGGAATTTTGCACCAAGATATGGATGACTTAATTAACAAGACAATGATACATTTTATACAACCCATAAAATGATTTGTCTTCAAAGTTTAAACAGGGAAAAGGGTACAAATCTTAATGAATGATTCGTAAAATTCTAGTCAGTCAAGCACAAAGAAAGTTCAAGACAATAGACCCAAATGTTTAGCCAAAAAAGAAAAAGAAAAAAGACCACAAGCTTGAATTGGTTCTTTTGATCTGACAAGTGTCATCATCTGTACCCTCAAATATCACATGGCATACTGACAGTCATGAGACTGAAGTCTGAACCACGAATTATTTATAAATTTCCTTAAATATGGGGTTCCTTTTTAAATGTAAGTCCATGTCGTCTAAGCAAGTGGGTTGGTATATGACTGGTATCTTCTCCTAGTAGCTTCCGTCACACGTCTTATTTGTCAAATCTTTATCAATAAATTGTTAAGGCCCTAAAAATTATTGTTAAGGCCCTAAAAATTAAAATATTTGAGAAGACATTATTTAAACACAAATTAACATTTTATTTATTATGGTCTTAATTGTTAATGTACACATCAATCATTCAATTAATAAGTTAAATAGAGAGCCATAAACAATTCCAAAATTAGCAAAAATAAAACAATTCCAAAATTTTGAAACTTAATTGTTGTTTACTTTTTTTTATTTTTTTATTTTTTATCAATAATTGTTGTTAACTTGTTATAATTTTATGTGATCTCAAGTCCTCCATTACATAAATTGTCATTTTAGTTTCTTTTATAAAAGTTGATAATATTTTAATATTTTCCACAAAATAAAGGTGCATTAAAATTCTTATTAAAAGTCAACAGATGAACCACCACAATCAATGGGTTATGAATATTACAAAATCTAAAGTTTGAGAGCTTCCCAACTTAATTTGCAAATCCATCTGCACATTGATTTGCTTTAAGGTAAACAAGCTTCATTGAAGAATTATGGAATGTCCTCAAAAAGTTCCCGCAATTAAATAGAAGAGATTCCATATGTTTTCAATTTAAACCACCCAGGCATGGTTTTTTTTATCACTTCTCTTGATTTGGGCCTGCAATCTAGGAGGCTTATTTGAGTTGTTGGCAGTGATGAACACTATAGTTGAACGATTTGAGCCTATATATATATATATATATATAATTTGACATTAATTATGCCTAAGGGGGGGGGGGGGTGTTTTGCAGCCCTACCCTTGGCATCCATAAGAAAGGTATACCATGCTGAACTTTAGAGCTAGGTACTGCCTCCACCACAACATGAGTTTAGATAAATTTCAACCCAAGAATGATTTTCATTATTATCTAATCCAACTTTTTTTTAAATGGAAATTATTTAATCCAACTTGAAAGACAAACATATTTGAGTGTATCTCTACTTTCGCAAACAATGAATTTGGCCACTATATTGGCCCTTACAGCAACCCAATTGCAATGAACAAAAGCTTAAGCAGCAGAAAGGAAATACGCATGACTAACTCATCTAATATTAAAATAAATAAAAACAAAAAAACAAAACAAAACAAATCTTAAAATAAAATTTTTGGTCAGTATCCAGAAACAAGTTACTAACATCAGTAATTTTGCCATCTTTGTTTCTGATAACTTGGACAATGTAATTTTCCTCTTGGCCATCTGCAGTAAGTCGAAAGCATCCTAGAATAATGCAATCTGGACGAAGCCACCTGATAGAATCCACTGGTGCAAATATTCAAGATATATTTTAGTTTCAGTGCTCAAATAATGTTTAAAAAAATTAAAGAAAAATGTCAAATAAGATAAAAAGGAAGAAGAAGAACGGCAATATTTTAACAAGAGACTTTAAAATTAAGCATCAGACAATAAGCTTAGATTAAATGGAAAGTGGAAGCTCTTCCCACCATAAAGAAAGAGGAGGAGAGTGAGGTCCTGGTTTCGATAGAAAAATTGAGCGTGTTATGTTCATCAACAACTGAACTTACACAGCAAACAAAACCTTTAAACAACAACTAACCTGAGGAATAATCAAGGGAACTACATATTAATTCCAAGTTTTTGATAAATGTTTAGTATAAACTCATACCAGCTCCAAACCCTTATCCATCACTTAGCTTTGTTTAGGAACACCCTCAACACTAAGGCAGAAACACTGTTCCATTCACCCACATGTGAAGAATGGCCATACTTTAACAGGAGACATCAAAATTAAGCATCAGCCAATGAGATTAAATGGAAAGTGGAACCTCTTCCCACCATAAAGAATGGGGAGGATAGGGAGGTCTTGGTTTTGATAGAAAAATTGAGCATGTTATGTTCATCAACAACTGAAGTTACACAGCAAACAAAACCTTTTAAAGAACAACTAACCTGAGGAATAATCAAGGCAACTACATACTAATTCTGAGTTTTTGATAAATCACTAGTATAAACTCATACTAGCTCCAAACCCTCATTCATCACTCAGATTTGTTTAGGAACACCCTCACCACTAAGGCAGAACCATTTTTCCATCCACTTACATGTGAACTCAGCTCTAAAGATTTAATTGTTTATCCAATTCCACAAGCACACAAGAATCAAAGGAAATTTCTAAGCTACATTTAGTTTGTAAAAGAAAAGCAAGAAAAATCAAGTTTGCATGCAGAGTTTGACTAAAAATGGAGAAAAAAAAAATCAATCAGCAATCTGCAGGAAAAAATGTATTGACAATCTATGAACGGGAGCTTCAACTAAAAAGAAGGAACAAACCTTTTGCAATACAGTCAGAATCCCCAATCAACGACTTAAATGATAGTGACATACAGAACCGCTCCTTGAATCTTGAGGACATAATGCTAAGGACATTTTTCCTTACCACAGCAACAAACTTTCCTTTTGCACTCCATTCAACTATGATGAAGCAAAAACTTAATTAGCAATGGAAACTATACAACTTTTTTTTTTTGTTTTGGGGGGGAGGGGGGGGGGGGGCGCATATAAGCTGGAGCTATAATTCAATGCCCCAAAAGATGAGAATTTTTCAGTTTTAATGTGGAGCATAGCTTTAATGTAAAGATTGGACAACGATTTGTTACTTGTTCATTTGGTAACTGATGTATCCAGAGGTTTCTTAAAGTTCAAAAGGTATTGGAATAGGTGATTCCCAGTGCTGTGCTGTGGGAAAAGTGTCATATTGACTTATGTAGAAAATGCAATGGAATACAGAGGTCAGGTCTCTTAAAATGCCGAGGCCCTAGGATGATAGCTATCACTCATGTCCAGCATTGGAATTACATTTCCCAGGAAATCATTGATTGGTCCCAGATATATCCCAAAATTTCTAAGATTAGCAATATATAAGATGTCTATGAGTACCATTTTACATACAAGATAAGGGCTCTCTTTTGGATACCCCTTAAAAGAGCAACACCACTAAGTGCCTATTCATTATCATTGGTAAAAACAATGAGACACTCTTCCAATAAATCTTGCTCTAACACTTAGAAGGAGCAAACACACTCCAATAAGAAATATCACAAATCAGTATATAATACTTCCAATTATATTTCGACTTAATGCTACTTCGCAGGTGAGCCTGGCAGCCTACTTGACCATGGAAGAGTTTTGCACATTACCTTCAATAATGTTGATATGAAAACCATATAAATCATCATCAGCTTTTAGATTCAACCTTTAGTAGGCAGGCATAATTTTATATTGCATGTCAGTTTTAAGTGGTAGATATTATACAAACTTTCAGTAGGCAGACTTTGTATCACTGCTCTTGTCTTGCCTTTCCCATTTTCAAAGGAGGAAAAAACTATTCATAACAAATTAACAATAATAATTAAAAAACAACAAAAACAAAAAACAAAACTTTTGTTCTTGCAGATTACAATAAAATAATGAAAGCCGTAGCAACATTATAGCATTCCCATCATAATAATGTAACTTATTCGTTAGAGAGACAAAGATGCAAGTGTTTGTCTGACAGAGTAATTACTGAAAACTGTACGTGAACCATATCAGAGAATTAAAGTCAATTAAATATCACATACCAGCATCAACATTATCCATTACTTCTTTAAACAGCCCATCCAAGGCTCCATGATATAACTTCCCAGAATTCGAAAGAACAACATAAGAATTTTCTGACTTGTTTCTCCATCTGAAGTCTTTTACAAAGTTCGTTTCATCAACAGAGCAAGAGAAAGATGGTTCAACTTCCTGCATAATGGGCAGTGGAAATGAAAATTGACAAAAATATAATTTTCAGTTCAGTCGAAAAGTGTTGGTTTTGGCGGGAGGAGCAAGAACAAGAAGAAATACCAAGCCAAATTAGCAACATATATATATGCCTCTGCTTTTTTTTTTTTGGGGGGGAGGGGGGAGTGGGGAGGTTTATTTTTAACTGAAAGTTGAATTAGAAAGATTAGAGAATAGGCAAAGTTTTTTCATCAGAACTCTTCCACTCATCTCCACACTTTACAGGTCACTTCACCGACTAACTTTCCTCTTTACCCATTTTTCACTTTCACAATTCACTCCCTTTATATTTGTACTTTATGAAGTTAGAGACTTTAAGCTAAAGTGTAATCAGCTGTATTGTTGGATTGTTGAACCTCCTACGTACATGTGTGTAAGTGCATTATTCAGGTGATGTCTGGTTCCTTGCATGTCTTTTTGAATAATGAACTCTTGATCAGTCTAGACAACTTTTTTTTTTCTTTTTTAAAGGATAGATAACTTTTATCATGTACTTTTAAATTAGTTGCATATGCTACTGTTGCCTCGTAAATCTGATCTAAATCGATCCTTAAGAGTTTTGTCTAAATCTAAATCGATCCTTAAGGTATCTTTCAGTTAAATTCAAATAGATGCTTCCTTCGCCTATGAATACTATAGATAACTGTTTCAGTATCTCCCCACATAATTTGCAATTGCAACTTAGTTTAGTACTCAGAACCCTGGTCCTAGGCTTCATGTATTTCAATATTAATATAGATAACTATATGACCATTAACTAAAATATGTCTATGGTTTTAATTTAGAAGTTCTTAATTACGCTTCTTTATTATTGGGAGTACTTGTCTTTCAAAGGAAAAGTTATTTAGATCCTACCCTCTCTAGGTGTAACAATGATATAAAAAAGTCTTTATGTATTCAATAAAAGCAAGAAATAGTGAGATTGATTGTTATAAAATCCAACACCTTATTTAAGTTTGAGGGTTTGATTGCCTTCTCCAATCTAAACTCATTTTTCACTCTATTCACTATTTTACCAAAGAGTCATGAAACACATTCAAAATCCAATCTTTTATAACCTAAATCTACCTAACCCTTAAAACATCTAATATTCAAGAATCCTTCAAGATCTCATCAAGAAATATAATTTAGTGTTGAATTCCTAAGATCTACATCGAAATGTTCGTGTATCCAATATAAGGCTTTGTCTTGCGCCAATAAGAATGGTCAAGGGTAAGGGTGCTTGTGTGACTTACCTATTAAAAAAATTTCTGTTTCACCATATCATGTTCTTAGTTATAAAAAGAAGGACTTATATATGGTTGTAAAGTAGAAAATATAGAATAAATTCCCATAAGACAGAAGATGTTCTATTTCTTATTGTGACCTTTGTAAGTTTCCACTTCTAGATGTTTAAAACTCCTGGAAAGAAAGAAAATAATAAAAGCCTAAAAATTCTGTTCAAGTACATTGTTGTTTGATAGTGATTTTTATTTAACGTGTGATCTTCTTTAGCTAGGTAGTGAGTGAGATGATGCAAAAGGAAAGCAAAGTGGTTCATCACCAATTTTGAACATGTTCCTATTTTCCCTCTCTTTCTAGGTGATTTTGTTTGTCCTTTTCTGTTTCTTTAGAGAGAGAGAGAGAGAGGGGGGGGGGGGGGGTCTTGATGTTGGGGATATGTGGTGTATAATGTTCACTTGTTTTATATTTAATGCACTAGCTGATGCAGCTGATGTAGGATGGCTTATTATTTGGAGTTTAGTTTTGCTGTGCTCAATATAGGTTGGCTAATAGTGGCTTTAGATTTTCGGATTTGTCCACTACAAGGTTAAGGATTAAAAAGTTCTTCAATTGGAATAATTTCAAAAGTCAAATTGGAGGGTGCAGGAATTTTCAGGCAGCTGCAAATTAGGATGCTTTATGTAGGGTTACTGGCTAGAGGGGAAAATGGTGGGAAAAGGTTAAGAAAGAAATACTAGAGGTTTGTGCTTTTAATGGTGTAACAAAATGGCTATGGCTTAGGGTTCAAAAAAAAGTATGGAAGCAGGGTTCAAAAAAAAGTATGGAAGCAAGTCTTGGTGGCTGTGGTGAGAACTGTGAACANTAACTAATTGGTGGCTATGAATACATATGCAGGCACAGTTTGTTAAAGCAGAGAAGAATGTAAAGGAGTATAACATTTCAGTTGATCTAATGAAGGAGAGCAAAAAATTGCTTGAAAGGGCATAACTTGCTGAAAAGGATATGAAGTAAGGCCATACTGAGCTCAAGTAGAAGAAGTGATTTAAGTTCCCTTAAATAGGTACACGGCTATTTGTTCCTATTTTCCCTCTCTTTCTAGGTGATTTTGTTTGTCCTTTTCTGTTTCTTTAGAGAGAGAGAGAGAGAGGGGGGGGGGGTGGTCTTGATGTTGGGAATATGTGGTGTATAATGTTCACTTGTTTTATATTTAATGCACTAGCTGATGCAGCTGATGTAGGATGGCTTATTATTTGGAGTTTAGTTTTGCTGTGCTCAATATAGGTTGGCTAATAGTGGCTTTAGATTTTCGGATTTGTCCACTACAAGGTTAAGGATTAAAAAGTTCTTCAATTGGAATAATTTCAAAAGTCAAATTGGAGGGTGCAGGAATTTTCAGGCAGCTGCAAATTAGGATGCTTTATGTAGGGTTACTGGCTAGAGGGGAAAATGGTGGGAAAAGGTTAAGAAAGAAATACTAGAGGTTTGTGCTTTTAATGGTGTAACAAAATGGCTATGGCTTAGGGTTCAAAAAAAAGTATGGAAGCAGGGTTCAAAAAAAAGTATGGAAGCAAGTCTTGGTGGCTGTGGTGAGAACTGTGAACAACATTCCAAGATCAACATTGAAAGCTTTGGAGCTTTTGGGTTTTCAAGGGGTGGAATGTTGAGTTAGGTTTTGCTAATAGGATTTTGTGGATGAGTGATGCTAGGGATACTACAAATTCTACTACATAACTCTTACAAACTAATGTGTCTTCAATCACACAAAATATAAAATAAAACAAAATAAACTGAAACTCTAACGTTCATTTATTATGTTGAAGTCTACCAATCACATTCATTGCCATGTTAGTTTGTAAACATTTTGTAGTAAAATGTGTAGTAACTTTTGCATTTTCTTTTACGGATTGATTGGTGTTGTTAATGGCTTTGTTTCGGTCTAGTTGTGTCTCATAACTAAAGAAAATAAGAGAGAAAGAAAGAAAGCAATAAGTGAACTCATGATAGGACCCATGGGCCATAAGCCCATAACTATAGCTAATAGTAACACTTCCTAAAATTAAAGGCGATGCTTGGAATTTAAGAAAGTGAAAGGTTCCAAAGCAGTGGCTGCCTATTTCCAAGAAACATGGAATATTCAAATTAGGCCTCACCCTCAAGTTAAACCTAATAGAAAACTTCTCGTCTTTAATCTTTTTATTTCTTGAGCTCCTTGTATCATGCACGGTGTACTTATTTTGTTATTACATTTTGTTTTAGATTTGATGGATGGGTTGCGAGAAATTCCTGGCGGGGAGGCTTTGAAACTTCGAGTAGAGGCAAGTTAAACATTGTCCTCTTATATGCTATCATTTTTCTCCTAATGCTTTTGCATATTTAAATTGCATCATCATTAGTTGTCATAATGAACCCCCCATCAAATCCAGGTTGCTTCAAATGGATAATGAAGACTTCTGATTTGGGGGTTCCTTTGTGATTAATAAGATAGCTTAATATGATAGTACCCTTCTCTCTCTCTCTCTCTCTCTCTCTCTCTCTCTCTCTCTCTCTCTGTAAGTAAGAAAGGTGTATATTCAAAAAATTGCTATATGCAGAGAAGCACAAAACAAATCAAAAAGTACAAAAAATGAGAGAAAAGCAAAAACATAAAAGAAGAACTAATTACAAAGAAAGAGAGAGTTAAGAAACAAAGGGAGAGAATCACTAGATGTGAGTCCCCAAGTCCAAGACCAATCAAAAAGGGAATTAGAAAAGAGAGCAAGCAGCTAGTCATCACATCTATCTAAGTCCTCAAAAGTCCGCTGATTGCATTCCCTCCAAATACACCACATCAAACACAACAGAACTAAATTCCAAATGTTAGATGAGTACTTCTCCAACCAATTCCACCAACCAAATGGAAAACTTGCCACCAAACGTGAAGGAACCCACGAAATCCCAAAAGTTCTAAAGACAAAACTCTACAGCCAATAAACCTTTCCACAATGTAATTATTGCCCATGAGAATCCTATCCCATGCGGTTGTCCAAACAAAGAAAGAGACATGCCCAGGTGCTTTAACTTTCCAAATACCTTTCCCATGGAAAAACAACGGAAGAAGAACCACTTAATTTATGATAAAACAAATTTATATATTACTAAAAGCTGAAGCGTAGCGTTTAATGTTGTTACGCTCCAATTAAGCCACATCAACACCGTGTCATCATTTATTTTATTTTTTTTTATTATTTTATTTTTTGTTTTATCGATTGCCATTTATTGAGTCTCTTTTTAAATTCAGGTGTTACTTTATCTTCATATCTATCGCGTGTCTCTCCATTAACCCATAACCCATACTCTTGAGATGTTGCTATTATATGGAATTCTTATAGTCGCCAATACTTTATCTCCATATCTACCGTGTGTCTCTCCATTAACCCAGACTCTTGAAATGCCGCTATTATATGGAATTCTTATAGTCACTAATACTTTATCTCCACATCTATCATGTGTCTTTCCATTAACCCAGACTCTTGAGATGTTGCTATTATATGGAATTTTTATAGTCACCGATAGATTGCAACCTCCCTCACCTCCTTACCTCTCATTTTTTTCTATAAATTTTCAATTGTTCTCTGTTTACAAATTGATCGGTATGGCTTTCAATGCGATAGTTTCTTGAGTGTTTTTTCCGTTCTTTTGGTCATGGCTCAAGTTCGTCTACCAAAACCCAATCAAGTGAGCGCAAGAGATAGATAATGACTCTAGAGCTTGCAAACGAAACTAAAGCAGATGAGAGGTGAACATTGGTAGCCCAAGTCCAAAGGGTATAAACTGAAAATGAGTTCTGCTATTTGTATTATTCTTTTTTTTTTCTTTTTTTTATTCCCATCTCATTATTAGGAAAAAAAAAAACGTAGTTCAATTATGAGTTTTCATTATGAACGAGATTGAGTTTTCATGGTCTTAAAACTATTAAATATATATATATATATATTTTAAAATTATTTGAGTTGGGCATTTGATCATGTTTGTTATAAATTGTTTTATGGTTGCCATTCTCTAGACTGTAGGAATGTTACTCTCAATATGTTTGTTCAATGTGATGTTTTTATTTTGGTCTTTGTTTTATAGTAAGAGTACCCCCCCCCCCCCCCCCCCAAAAGATTTTTCCCAAATTTCAAAACTACCACCCTCCTCCAAAGCCAAATCTCCTCGACCCCAAAATACCAAAGCCACATCCCTAGTAGGCCTTTATTGAAAGTGATTAATTTCCTAATTCCTAAACCATCATTGGCAATAGGTATACACACCTTATCCCATCCCAACAAACGAATCTTAGAATCACCTCACAAAAAATCCCTTTGCAGCTTCTCAATTTTGTTAGCCACATGTGCATTGTCATTGTCAATTGCTTAATGCTTGGGATAGTTTAGGAAATAGATTAGGACAGAATTTTGTAGAGAAGCTGCTTAAAAGGCTTTTGTCCTGGGTTTGAAGTTTAGCACCTGCATGGCTCCCCCACGAAACCCACCCCACATTAACAAATACTCTCGAAACTCCATACTCCATGCAAACGTAGGTTCATGCTTCATACGCATTCCACATCGGTGCACATATGGGCTGCATTTGGTAGACTCAAATTAGAGCCAGGGGGCCCACAAGCCTTTGCTGTTTGATGAGCACCTTAATTACATTATATATCAGCTACTATTACGATCTCATTCTCTACGTACCAAATCCCAATAACTAAATAACTGTTACAAACTAACAATGGCAAAACAACTTTGATGAATAAATGACTTGATCTGTTCTTATTCAGACGAGCTCACTTTTCAACTATGCATGTTTTGGTCGTTCATCAATAAGAAACACTAGAGAAGTGTACATTGAACTTACTACTGATCCTACCAAACAACATGGCTAATCACCTGACTTTGCATGGTCTCCTTCGGTACAGGTACTGTCATGCAAGGAAAAAAGGGGACAACCACCGGTCACACTTAGGAGTAGCTAAATTAGTTTGACTTGCTACTTGCTACTACACTTGTGTTTAAAAATAATAAAAAAACAAAAAAACTTTAACCTATTGGAAGTTTATATCAATGTACATTATTAGGAATCTTATGACACATATCATGATAAGATCAACAGCCAATGACCCAATGAATCTATCATTTACCACTTTTAGGTGGTTGTCAAGTAACTGCCTTCATTGGAATGAGACTTTTGTGATCAAATTAAGCTTCCAACGAGTTTTTAGCCATAACCCTATAAAACTATTTTCTAATCTGTGTGAAGAGCTCCGTAGGTTTTCTAGTTCCTCCTGTGCTTCCACTGAAAGCAGAGAAACCACTTCCTTGTTGGCTGTTGAAAGCCCCAAATCCACCACCAGCTGAGGGAGCACCGGCAAATCCACCACCAGAAAATCCCCCAGACCCACCACCTGAAGCTACACTTGCAGATCCAGCAACCCCTGAAGCCACACCAGCAAACCCACCACCGGTAGATGATATACCAACAAAGCCACCACCAGTAGCAGCACTTGAAAACCCACCAGGGGAACTGGTGCCAGTGAAGCCGCCACCACCAAAACCACCGGGAGATCCAAAACCTGTACCTGGTAGACTGGTGCCAATCTGTCTTGATTGTCCAAAAGACCCAAGAACGGAACCCAGTGCTGGCTGGCCAAACCCAGTTTGAGTTGGAGCTTGAGCTGTTGTTCCAGTACTGAAACCACCAGAGAATAAACTCGAATTTGTTGGTTGAGATGGTTGTGAAGACTGGGGAGACTGGAAGCTAAAAGATGCAGGACGAAACAGCTGTCCACTAGGAACCGTCGTATCAAATGCTGAGCTCATCGGACTTGATGATGCATTACCAAATGGACCACCAAATGGATTTGATTTTGGAGCAGTTGCAGTAGGGGTTGAGCCAATACCAAATGCACCAAGGCATCCCAAACTAAGTTCTGCTGTGTTACTTGTCTCAGGAGCCTCCTCCTCCATCACATCCTCTTCTGTTTCTGCAACATCCAAACTTTCATTTTTTTCTCCAGTTGTGCTTCCAGAAGTTGGGAGTGGTGTTGGGAATAGAACACGTACAGTAGATGGCTGTGCTGGTTGAGCATTCAATGTCACATTAGGTGCAAGGTTTGCCATGTTACTGAAACTGGCCTGGCTTCCAGATGTCAGACTGGTTGAAATTTCAATTGTAGGGTCAGTTGTTACTGAAGGTTCAAGCTTCGATTCAATTTCACCTTTGGGAGGCTCAGACTGAAGAGATGATACTTGTTTACTAGCATCCTTATCTGTTTTCAAACTAGATTTGGCTGTAGGAGGTTGAAGCTCTGTTTTAGGAGACTCGGATATTGGAGTAGATAAGGGCACTGATGTTTTAGAAGCCTGCAAGGAAAAGGAGCCAGAGGAAGAGGTAATTAAAGAAGGGGAAGCTGATGATGAGGATGTTGGCACTGTTAGGATAGCATCTGCACTTGCATTAGAAGTGGTGAAAGGTCTGCTCAGGGGCATTGAAGATAAAAAGGTTGGAGTAGCTGATGAGGATTGAGGAGCTGTCATTGACTTGATCATTGGAGATGATGGAGCTGAAAGTACCAAAGATGTAGACGAAACTAGCACATTTTCACCAGGCTCACTTTTGCCTGCAGGAAACTGATATTTTCCACTCAGGGTGGGCACTGCAGAAACACCAAATGTGGAAGAGAATGGAGAGTCATAATTTTCTCCAGATTCAAAAAGTGAACTTTTTGTAGTTGAAGCCTTATCCTTAATAGTTCCAATTGTGGAAGTAAGCGTAGCTTCTTTGCTACTTGAATTAAACATTTCACTGGATTTCTTCAGCAATGACACTGTTTGTGTGGGGAACATTGTGGATATCGATGGCTTTTGATGTTGGTTAGTTTCAGACTGCACCATAGACTTGGCCTCATTTAATGGAACTGAACCAGGATTGTAAGTTTTTTCGCTGAAGGAATGTCCTATGGTGATATCGCGAGTTTCCCTCGTGCGATCTTTTCCTATTACAGGTGAAAATTCAGACGCTGACAGAAATGACAATGCTGAAACATTGTCTGTTTGCAATGTAGGAAACTTTAGCCCCACAGATGGTGATGGTGCTGGAAGCTCATTCGCCCGAGTGAATTGAATTGGGTTCTTAGAGGCTTGTTTTGTAGATGTATCCTTAATGCCTGCAGAATACACAATTCAAATAGAAGAGCAATGATCAGCCACTGTTTCTTACTAAGCTTCTAACCGTAAGTCAAAAAAACTTTGTGGTTTTCACTTGGTTTGGCTGACCTTTGTCTTGAGACGAATAGGTTGAAGGGGTTATGCGAACCAGTGGGCGCTCAGCTGCTGAAACATTAAGCGTGTGAGGGTTAAAATGCTGCTTATCCACTAGAAAGGATGACCCATTCATGCTTGCCCTGTGGTGTTCTTGCAAAAGAATCCGTTTAACAGTTGTTTTTGAAGGTTCAAACTTAGCCCAACTCTGCATGCAGGTTATCGGAAAAAACTTGTCAGTCTGATTGTTCAGCACTAATTGGTGAGAAGCAAAGATTTTCTTACACATAACTGCTTGGGAAAATTGCTAAAATTAACTTGAACTTTACCCAAGTTCGAAAATTAAGAGAAATGAGAGGATTGAGTTATCTATTCAAGAGATTCTCACCTTCATTCTACATATCCCTAAGTGCATACATCTAAATATGTCTCCCTTGATAGATAGAAAACGATACAAGAAGTATAACATTGTTAAAAGTACTAATGCTTTTCACCTGAAGAGAGATGTTTCTATTATTCTTCTTTGCAGGAAATCACCAAATACAAGCAGAATAATCTAAACAAACTCTATATATAACTAGTGACAAAACAATATGCTAGTCAATCACATCAATAACAACAGCAGATTCTTTTCGCAAATTTGGTAAAGATTTGGCCTTCAAAGTCTAACTAACATCAGCCAGACAAAGTTGAGCTCTAAAAGTGAGCATCAATTGGCAAGGAGTACAACATATAATGATTAAAGTGGCTTATTTAATTTTTTGGGAAACAAAATATAGAAACAGTCAGGAAATATTACCCGATCTAATGAGTCTCTCCTTCTCCTCACTGTTTCTGGTTCAGAACTCTTCTTAGCACTCAATTGTTTTCTCCGAGACTCATCTTTAGCAGCAGTAGAACCAGAAGAATGCAAGAGTTTCTTAGTTGAAGGGGTATCCCTAACTTTTGTTGCATCTGGAGAGCTGAATGAGGCATCATAGGGGATCCCGATTGTTTCAAACAACTCCTTTTTTACATTCTGTTGTTTTACAGGTGCTCCTATATTTAGAACTGCCATTTGTTTTGACAGACATTCAGAAAGTTGCTCAGCAGCTGCTAATTGTGAACTCATTGTGCTGTGTAAACTATGCAAGGACGGAGTCTGTCTGCAACAAGAATGTGTCGCTTAGGCAAAAATTAGAAATTAATCCACTTAGGTTCAGAGAGCTAAAACTAAATAGCCTTGTGAATTTACCCTGCTATTGGCATCCTCAAAGTATACAATATATTGATCGATGTGAAGATGGCCATTCTTTAGTTGGAAGTAAAATTTGGAATTTACATTGAAGTAGGATGATATCAATTGTATTTCCTAAACAAAAGACAACAAATTGCATTTATCATACCTTGAAGGCCTAAATTTACTCTGTTGAGCTCTCCAACCTACATGAGATCCACTTTTTTCACTAAATTTATTGAGTTCAAGGTTGTTGAAATGCCTTTCCAATTCAATTAATTGATTGGTCAAATCCTGGGACAGGGAGAAAGATACAAAATTTTATTGAAAACTCAGGAAGTAAACGTCTATGTCTAGTGTAAAATAACTGAAAGGTTACCTGACTCATTTGTAATATATGACGACGCTTCATCTCATGTTCAGAACTCAACTTCTGGCGATTCCAGAGGTCCCAATGTCGGCTATCAGAAGCTTGCTTAACAATGCCTTCCATGTATATTTTCCTTGCCAAAACTGAGTCAGTCAGACAATTATCAGTAAGTTAAATCAATTTGTAACAAACAAGAGAAATTTAGGTATTGAGATATTATGGGACGATGTTGTCTTCAAATTACATCAATGGTGCTGAATGGAAGGGAAAGTGCCACACAAATTAAAAGTTAAACAGGACATTCATTTCGAAATAGAGGTAGGTCTCTACTACCTCATAAAACCTATGGGAGGAAATATAGTTTATCTAAAGATAATAAAATATCACATAGAATTAACTCAGTTCTTAAAAGAAACTGTAAAAATGATTATAGAGTAATAATTGTAAAGGGCCTAATGTATCTGGAACTCATTGAACATCAACGCGGAAGTCATAAGGAATTTCAAGCACACTGGTGCAGACCGATCAATTACCAAGAACTTAATAGGTATAGCTAGTTGTCCACCTTCATCTCTTCTCCCCAGAGCAAAGTCCACCTCAGGCCTTCTCAACTCTGATACTATGGGAAACCTTATTTAAGGTTTCAGAGAAACCACTTCCTTGACAGTGTGTTGTAATTTTTGAACTTTATGACA
Source organism: Quercus suber (assembly GCF_002906115.3). Classification (NCBI taxonomy): domain Eukaryota; kingdom Viridiplantae; phylum Streptophyta; class Magnoliopsida; order Fagales; family Fagaceae; genus Quercus; species Quercus suber. Next base: position 106,164 of record NW_027070003.1, read on the forward strand.
CATTCCTTATCTTTTTTCACATCTTGACAATGTTTTTGACATACTCCTTTCCAAGTAATTCCATTTTAATACACTACCATCATTATTCCATATCACAATTTTCAAGAACCATAATTTCATCTCTAACACAAGCTTCCACACAATTTATCTGAGTGCTAGAGAAAATATTACAGCACTGTAATACAACCGCATTAGATGCACTTGTACTGTTAGGAGATAGTGAGAACCTTAGATTTGACCATGCTAGGACCCCTCTTTTTCTTTTTCTTTTTTTAATTGGTAATTACAATCTCCCAATGGATCTTGAATTCATGATCTCACCCTCCACATTACTTTACAAGAGGAAGAGATGCCATTTGAGCTAGAGCTTATTGCCAGGACCCCTCTAGTTGATGTTATAACAATATCTAATATATCTCTCTTCAGGTTCCGAAATCAATAAAAAATAAATAAAATACTGCTAATTCCAATGATGCATTTTCCAACAGAACAATACCTTGTACAGTTTTATCAAGAAGATTTTGGATCTCACCAAGTCGTTCATCCATTATGCTCTAAAAAGTCCAGAGAAAACCAAAATTCAAATATCAGTGACAGAATTTCAGAATTACAGCAACAGAAAGCATATATGTTATACCAAAAGGGAAATTATCTAAAATTCAAACAAGTTGAATATAAATATTTTTTATTGTAAGTTACACACGAACAAAATTATATAGCTAATAATCTGCCAAATATGAACAGCTCTACGAACAATGTACTACAAACACAAGGAAAATGTTCACTGTGATATGTACAGTCAGACAACTGGAAGAAGAGTTTGTGTGAAACAATACCATCAAGAGCAAAACAAATGAAAAGGAAAATTATTCTATTCAGCAAAGCCCTAATCCAATTTTTTTTTTTTTTTTTTTTAAGTCAGCAAAGCCCTGATCCAACTACCAGAAGTCAGCAAAGAAGTTTGCTTCAATGATTACCAATTCACCAACTCATGTAAACTCATACCCATTTTGAGAGAAACCAATAATTTACCACCACAACTGACAACTTGATCATTTGTAAAGTGTCCTCATTCCAGTTGTAGTATGAGACAAATATTTTGAGATATTTCCAGCTGGTTATGAGACAAATATTTAGGAAGGAACTATACTTGCAATCTTTTGCTTAATACATGAATCGCATGTAGAATGCCTTTACATACCAGTTCTAGGAGATTCTTTACCTAATAAAATTATTTTTACTTGTTAGGTTCTGACTGACCTTTGGGTTGTATGTTAAAAAAATTTGTAGGGTTTTTTTTTTGGGTGTGTGTGGCTAGGTCTTTGGAGAAGCATCTTTACAGAAAGATGCTACTCTTATCAAACTCCCTCACCAGCTTCACTTTATTATTTTCAATTTCACTGGGGTTTAATACAAGTTAAAATTAGAAGTGTCGAGGAATCTTTTAGCAAAGTGAAATATGTGCATTTCTCTTGTAAATGGTAACAAGGGATTCAGAGAAATCCCAGATTAACAGCTGAAGATTGCCAACTAGCAACTCCACCTTTGGAATTATAGCTTCAACACACAGCTTAGAAACCCCAGCAAAACACACTTTGTTCAGTTGTAACTGCCTAGATATCACAACAGCCCATCTAAAAGCTTCTGCATCTGCAACTTCAGGTTCTGTATTTAGAAACAACCTTCTGCTTCCCTTTCTAAGGCCTTATTCTTTAAAAATAAATCCTCATGACAAGTAAGATTCTAAAAATCAATTTAGGCTTGTCTTCTAAACGCATCCATCTTGAGGTTGGCAAATGCAATATTGGAGAGAGTATTTAGAAAACTCTAAAAAGCATTGGCTATCTAGTGAATCTAATACAGCAAAAGACAGAGAGTCTAGTTTCTCATAACCAAAATGATGCGGGAAACCATCTTGTTTCCCAGGTTCAGATAATATATGAAAGACTGAGAGACAGTTAACACGGACAAGCTTCTAGAGCTGCTTTATTAACTTAAACGGGGGGGATGTAATAGAAATTAGAGTCATACATATCCACATTGACTGACTCTTACACACACACGTATGTGTTTTCTAAATTCCATCCTCTCTCATCGACAGTCTGATTAAGAGCATTTGGCATTCCCAAGTTCCCTTTAAAGCCAATGTTCAGCAAAAATTTTAACACATACAAGTACTTTTTACTTCATCTAGTCCCTTGTCTAATGATTTCCACAATCTCCTAGATTCGCTAGATCCAAAGGGACCTTTATTGTTGTAAGACTTTTAGCTCTGCTTAAAGTAACTATTTTTTTTATACTAGAATTTTTTTTTTTTTTTTTTTTTGAAAAGGGGGGTTTAAGTTACTTTGAGGTTTTTTCCTAAAATCATTCCCAAGTAATTGTTTTTAGGTTTGGGCTGACTTTTATTAGGCCACTGCCATCTCACTTTATCTTGCAAAAGCTATCTCCCTTGAGGTCTAATCGAAACAACAAGACTGAAGAATTTTTCCTCTCCCATTATATTCCACTTAAAAAATATGTTTGGTTTCACCTACAGAAAGAGAAGGGAAAGGATAAGCAAAAGGAAAGAAAAATATTTTCCCTTGGGTGTGTTTGGATATAGGGAGGAATGGAAAGAAAAAAAGAACAGATATATATCCTTTTTTTGTTTTGCAAATGGAAGGGAAAGGGAAAATGTATGTTTTTACCTTTATGCCCTTATATGTATACACATCTAGTTGACATATTTCTATACTTTTTTTTTTTAGTTTGCAAATATAAAAATAGGAATAGAAAAGATATGTCTTTTGTATTTATTAGATTTTAAATGAAAAAACATTTTACGATCTCACCTACCAAAATTGAGTCAAATATGAAACACTACCTTCCATATTCCGCATTTCTCACAAAGTGTCCTCATGCCTTCCTCCAATGCTTCAACGGAACTTTTCTGATTGATGGTGCAGGCGTCCCTGAAACCACCCTCGGCTTCTATAGATTCCAAAAGTGTATCAAGCTCTTTGGTCAGCTCGTTTATCTGGAGTGAAGAGAAAAAAGGAACAGTAAGAGGAATTGGGTCTTCCAAGGGGTGATAGAAAAATAAATTAGACTTGAGAATAAGACTATTATCCCAAAACTTTTTAAAAAGTTAGCACGGATGTCCTATCATACTTGTGAACATATTAGCATAGCATAATCAACCTTTAACTCAGTCATAGCTGGGACAGCATTTGTGTTAGTCTTAAAAAATGCTACCCCCTAAAGCTAACTCTCAACTCTTACTCAAATTCTAGTCAAATTTGAAAGAAATAAGACATGTACATTACATTTCCAAATTGTTTTGATGAGTTTGGTTCAGAATTCGGCATGGCTGACGGGGGCTGAGTCCTGTAATTTTCCTTGGAAGGATGTACATTATGGTTGCCATACTTTCCCAAAGCAAACTTTTCCTGTGAAGACGTTTGTAAGCTATGAACAGAGGGTGATGATTCAATATTCCCTGCCCCTACTGAAGTTCTCTGTCCCCCAATATGAACTGGTCTACCAGAAGAATTTACTGAAGTTGATGTACCAGTGGAATCCTTTAAATGAAAAGGTTTAACAGCTAGGCCTCCAGAAACATTTGAAGCACCATAAGAAAGGCCAGAGTTTTCAGTTCGGTTGCCTTGAATAGAACCTGAAGGAAAAAGTGAGGATCTTGCATTACTGTCTTTTGCAAAGACAAAATTTCCACTTGACCGTGACTGAGATGAAGCACTCTGTAAGCTAGTTGATCTAATATTTCCTAGAAATTCCTCGCTTGTCCCAACACTATTTGATAAATTCTTATGATCTGATTGCCCAGGGATATCAGCTGGACTATTTACTCCAAAAGCAGGGTTAGATCCAATTTTTTGAGTTCCAGTCTTGCTTAAGTCACTAACCATGTTAAAAGAATCTTTATTAGATGATTGGTCTAATTTTGTGCTTTGCTGGCTGGAAGGCTGTATTGGTTGACCATCTGTGTCTTGGAACAGCTTTGTAACAGGGACAGTTTGTTGTCTATCAGCTTCAAAGGACAATGAATTTAGCTGGGATTCAACTTTCCGGTTCTTCAATAAACTGTCATTAAAGGATACTGGACTGGCAACAACCGCAGACACTGAATCAGAAGGCTTTGGATCAGTTCTCTTAAAAATCTCACCAACTCCTTTCATGTTAAGTTCCTTTTCGGTCCCCTCCTGGAACCGAAAACCCAAAGACACATGCTCTGATTCTGGTTTGTCCAATCCAAGTGAAGATTTGGATAGATCACATTGTACAGATACTACTGCATGAGTATCCACTACCTCATCTTCCTCCTCAGAAGGGGCAGAAATAACCTCAGGTGGAACTGCAGTTTCTCTAGTACTACATAAAAACTTAATTTAATGTGGAATATAGACAAACATTGCACAGAAATTGTTGAAACAATGCCACTTAAAGGTACTTAGAGACCAACATGTATGATAACAAATGAGCCTCATGATAACTAACACTAAGGGAGATGTGAAACACATCACATCACAGAGAACTACCTGGCCACATGGAACACGACAAGCTTTCCTTCCGGAGTAAGGCATAGAAGAATGCAATATGGTGAGAGCCCTATGCGTTGGATTTTGACTTTCTCATAGAGTGAAACTTTGTCGACACGAAGCCCCAGGATCAAATTATCATCACCATTATCTGAAACAATGTCCGTATGAGCAAACTTAAATTAAATAATGATAACGCAGTCCTGAAACAAACATAAATAAAGTCAATCCAATAAATAACCAACAAGACACAAAAAGCCCATGAATACACACATCTGTGCATGTGTGTGTAATTGTGCATGATTATTTGTGTGTGAGTATAAGAGAGAGAAGAAAGACGGAGAAGTAGCAAGGCACTTGAAGAAACTGGGTTAGCAAGCCATTTATGCTAGTAAATATCAGTACAAAAATCCTAATCATAGATGCAATAATCAGTCATTTAAACACTATGATGAGGGCCATGGAGTAGACACATTAGCTCAGAAAAACAATGGCCTTTGAAGTAGCAGCAACCGAATGTTTATGTAGGATCTTCAAGTAATCTAGCATTTTAGAGGATAAATAGAAGACTTTGGGGGTTCCTAAAGAATTAGAAAGGCAACTCAAATTTCCTAGTAGAAAGTGAATTTTTATGTAATGGATATACAACTAAATATGACAGATTAATAGTTCCTAATTGGAAAAAAGAATCATGTAAAATGAAATAATCACTTTATCCATTTGCTCTTAGTCTAAAATACACCTTGAAGCCCAATCTTCGGTTTCCATTTTTCTCGTTCAATATCAATAAATGCAACTTCATTGAGCTCATCACCTAGTGACCAGCTAAGAAAAACAATAAGCGTCTCTGTATTCTTCCTGTTAGCAGTAATTGCGAGCTCACTGTTCTAACATACAAATGTAAAAGTTAGCCATCACCGTTCCGAGATAGAATAATATGGTAATATTACAATTGATATAAATGAATACTCATTAGAAAGTAATAAAAATATTTGTAGCGTATAAAATTGTGAATAAAGAACGTAAAGGAAAGAAAATTTAAGCAAATGGTCAATTTTGATAAATTGAGATGTAAAAAGGTACTCAGAAACAATATGAACCAAAGTGCTCAGCCTATGGTTGGGAAATGGGCAAATACCCCAGTCCATTACTTTTTTCAGTTAAATCCAACAGAAACACAACGATTAAAAATGCAATCCAAGAAAATAACAATGCAATCTTCAACCTTTTCTCTTCCTTGTGGTGTATGACTAATAGCTTCTTGAAAAGATTCCATTGGATTTAACTGAATTTAACTGAAAAAGTAACGGATTTGAGGTATTTGCTCATTTTCCAAACATAGAGGGGGAAAATTGGCTTGTTTCAAAGATAAGGGGGGAAATTGTGAACTACCCCAAACATAGAGGGGGGAAAGTACTTTTTCCCCCTAATTCTAAATGTCAAATAGTAAAAAAAAAAAAACTTCAGATATGAAATTAACAACACATACCATTGTTCTAAATAGCTCAAGAATAAGTGCGGTCCATTTCCAAAGGGTAAAATGTCATCATAAAAACCTTCAAACAAATAATTGAAGGATAGTACAACTGGCTCAAAAGAAGCCTACAAGAAAGATTTCACAAAATCAATGTTCATAACAACAGTTGATACTTTCTAAGAAAATACAATACATTTGCAAAACTACTATTATCATGTAGCACCATGACGAGTTGGGGACCCCACAATTTGCAGTCCCTGAACATTTTAGTGCATGAGATTTTTCTCAATAGTGGCATGCGAACAAGGTTGCCCTGTTAGTGCCCTAATTCTATTACTTGTATTATAAGATAGTCTTTGGGGGTTGAAAACTTGATTGGCCCATTATAAATCATGAATAGGTAAAAAAGTTGATCACAAAATCAAAAAAATCCTTCAACTTCAAATTTTGCTAGAGAAGACATCTGTGAGATTCCAGCAGTCATGGACATGGCAATGTAAACATAAATCAAAAGAATAAACTTGAACTACCACAAATGGCATTAAACTCAATGATCCTAATTACCACCTCCCCAACACCCTCTTGCCATGGAGAAAAGGGTAGTTGGGGGGGGGGGGGGGGGGTTTTGCAGCCCTACCCTTGGCATCCATAAGAAAGGTATACCATGCTGAACTTTAGAGCTAGGTACTGCCTCCACCACAACATGAGTTTAGATAAATTTCAACCCAAGAATGATTTTCATTATTATCTAATCCAACTTTTTTTTAAATGGAAATTATTTAATCCAACTTGAAAGACAAACATATTTGAGTGTATCTCTACTTTCGCAAACAATGAATTTGGCCACTATATTGGCCCTTACAGCAACCCAATTGCAATGAACAAAAGCTTAAGCAGCAGAAAGGAAATACGCATGACTAACTCATCTAATATTAAAATAAATAAAAACAAAAAAACAAAACAAAACAAATCTTAAAATAAAATTTTTGGTCAGTATCCAGAAACAAGTTACTAACATCAGTAATTTTGCCATCTTTGTTTCTGATAACTTGGACAATGTAATTTTCCTCTTGGCCATCTGCAGTAAGTCGAAAGCATCCTAGAATAATGCAATCTGGACGAAGCCACCTGATAGAATCCACTGGTGCAAATATTCAAGATATATTTTAGTTTCAGTGCTCAAATAATGTTTAAAAAAATTAAAGAAAAATGTCAAATAAGATAAAAAGGAAGAAGAAGAACGGCAATATTTTAACAAGAGACTTTAAAATTAAGCATCAGACAATAAGCTTAGATTAAATGGAAAGTGGAAGCTCTTCCCACCATAAAGAAAGAGGAGGAGAGTGAGGTCCTGGTTTCGATAGAAAAATTGAGCGTGTTATGTTCATCAACAACTGAACTTACACAGCAAACAAAACCTTTAAACAACAACTAACCTGAGGAATAATCAAGGGAACTACATATTAATTCCAAGTTTTTGATAAATGTTTAGTATAAACTCATACCAGCTCCAAACCCTTATCCATCACTTNGGGGAAGGGGGTAATGGGGGGGGGGGGGGGGGGTGGAGATAGTTTTGCAGCCCTACCCTTGACATCCTTAAGAAAGGTATACCACGCTGAACTTATAGAGCTAGGTACTGCCTCCACCACAACATGAGTGTAGATAAATTTCAACCCAAGAATAATTTTCATTATTATCTAATCCAACTTTTTTTTTAATGGAAATTATTTAATCCAACTTGAAAGACAAACATATTTGAGTGTATCTCTACTTTCGCAAACAATGAATTTGGCCACTATATTGGCCCTTACAGCAACCCAATTGTAATGAACAAAAGCTTAAGCAGCAGAAAGGAAATACACATGGTTAACTCATCTTATATTTATTTTTAAAAAAAAAAAAAACTTAAAATAAAATTTTTGGTCTGTATCCAGAAACAAGTTACTAACATCAGTAATTTTGCCATCTTTGTTTCTGATAACTTGGACAATGTAATTTTCCTCTTGGCCATCTGCAGTAAGTCGAAAGCATCCTAGAATAATGCAATCTGGACGAACCCACCTGATAGAATCCACTGGTGCAATTATTCAAGATATATTTTAGTTTCAGTGCTTAATAATGTTAAAAAAAATTAAAGAAAAATATCAAATAAGATAAAAAGGAAGAAGTAGAACGGCCATATTTTAACAAGAGACTTTAAAATTAAGCATCAGACAATAAACTTAGATTAAATGGAAAGTGGAAACTCTTCCCACCATAAAGAATGAGGAGGAGAGTGAGGTCCTGGTTTCGATAGAAAAATTGAGCATGTTATGTTCATCAACAACTGAAGTTACACAGCAAACAAAACCTTTAAACAACTAACCTGAGGAATAATCAAGGCAACTACATATTAATTCCGAGTTTTTGATAAATCTCTAGTACAAACTCATACCAGCTCCAAACCCTTATCCATCACTTAGCTTTGTTTAAGAACACCCTCAACACTAAGGCAGAAGCACTGTTCCATTCACCCACATGTGAAGAATGGCCATACTTTAACAAGAGACATCAAAATTAAGCATCAGCCAATGAGATTAAATGGAAAGTGGAACCTCTTCCCACCATAAAGAAAGGGGAGGAGAGCGTGGTCATGGTTTTGATAGAAAAATTAAGCATGCTATGTTCATCAACAACTGAAGTTACACAGCAAACAAAACCTTTAAACAACAACTAACCTGAGGAATAATCTAGGCAACTACATACTAATTCTGAGTTTTTGATAAATCACTAGTATAAACTCATACTAGCTCCAAACCCTCATTAATCACTCAGCTTTGTTTAGGAACACCCTCACCACTAAGGCAGAACCATTTTTCCATCCACTTACATGCGAACTCAGCTCTAAAGATTTAAGGGTTTATCCAATTCCGCAAGCACGCAAGAATCAAAGGAAATTTCTAAGCTACATTTAGTTTGAAAAAGAAAAGTAAGAAAAATCAAGTTTGCATGCAGAGTTTGACTAAAAATGGAGAAAAAAAAAATCAATCAGCAATCTGCAGAACAAAATGTATTGATAATGCAATTCAGGTAATGGATCTTATTCTCCACGTTTTGTAATCAATTTCCCAAGAATTAGTCCACTTGTTTTGCCACCTTTGACAAATGCCAACCATCAAAGTTTACATGCTACAAAATTAAAAGAATAAGACATGTATATGCAAGGAATTCTGATAAGGCATAAACTACAAGGACATTCTTGTCACTGTATAAACTGAACAAAAAAAAATACAGAAATAATAACTGAATCAGAAAGAGGGGGGGGGGGGGGGGGGGGGGGGGGAAAGGGGAGCTATAAATCAATGCCCCTAAAGATGAGAATTTTTCAGTTTTAATATGGAGCACAGCTTTAATGTAAAGATTGGACAACAATTTGTTACTTGTTCATTTGGTAACTGATGTATCCAGAGGTTTCTTTAAAGTTCAAAAGGTATTGGGATAGGTGATTCCCAGTGCTGTGCTGTGGGAAAAGTGTCATATTGACTAGTGTAGAAAATGCAATGAAGTACAGAGGTGAGGTCTCTTAAAATGCTGAGGCCCTAGGATGATAGCTATCACTCATGTCCAGCATTGAAATTACATTTCCCAGGAAATCATTGATTGGTTCCAGATATATCCCAAAATTTCTAAGATTAGCAATATATAAGATGTCTATGAGGACCATTTTACATACAAAATACGGGCTCTCTTTTGGATACCCCTTAAAAAAGCAACGCTACTAAGTGCCTATTCATTATCATTGGTAAAAACAAAGAGCACTCTTCCAATAAATCTTGCTCTAACACTTAAAAGGAGCAAACACACTCCAACAAGAAATATCACAAAACAATAGATAATACTTCAAATTATATTTTGACTTAATGCTACTACACAGGTGAGCCTGGCAGCCTACTTGACCATGGAAGAGTTTTGCACATTACCTTCAATAATGTGGTGAGTTTGGTGTCTTGTTGGAGTAATTGGTTGGGAAAATATGCTTCAAACGTATGGAATATGGTTCCTGGGTGTTTGATATGGGTTGTTTGGTTGGAAAGGAACCGGCGCTCTTTTGAGGATCTGGAGAGAACGCTTGATCAGCTACAAGCGCTCAGCCAAAATACTCTTTTTGAATGGGCTAAGTGCTGGGGTTATTCAAACTGTTCTTCTGCTGTGGAGTTCTTTTCTACCCTTAGTAGTGCCACTTAAGTTGTTCCTCTTATTTTGTTTTCTGTTGTTTTGTTTGCTGTTGTTTTGTGTTCACCATCATGAACACTTGTAATGGCTGTTTGCGTTTTTATTGTTGAATATAAGTCATATTACTTATCAAAAAAAAATGTTGATATGAAAACCATATAAATCATCAACGGCTTTTAGATTTAACCTTTAGTAGGCAGGCATAATTTTATATTGCATGTCAGTTTTAAGTGGTAGATATTATACAAACTTTCGGTAGGCAGACTTTGTGTCACTGCTCTTGTCTTGCCTATCCCATTTTCAAAGGGGGAAAAAACTATTCATAACAAATTAACAATAATAATTAAAAAACAACAAAAACAAAAAACAAAAAACAAAACTTTTGTTCTTGCAGATTACATTAAAATAATGAAAGCCGTAGCAACATAATAGCACTCCCATGATAATAATGTAACTTATTCGTTAGAGAGACAAAGATGCAAGTGTTTGTCTGACAGAGTAATTACTGAAAACTGTACGTGAACCATATCAGAGAATTAAAGTCAATTAAATATCACATACCAGCATCAACATTATCCATTACTTCTTTAAATGGCCCATCCACGGCTCCATGATATAACTTCCCAGAATTCGAAAGAACAACATAAGAATTTTCTGACTTTTTTCTCCATCTGAAGTCTTTTACAAAGCTCGTTTCATCAACAGAGCAAGAGAAAGATGGTTCAACTTCCTGCATAATGGGCAGTGGAAATGAAAATTGACAAAAATATAATTTTCAGTTCAGTTGACAACGCGATGAATACCATAGCATACGGCACTGAGAATAACAATCTTAAATACAAATTGAAGTAAACAAGTGCATTTAGATGGAACCCCAAGAGGCATTCTAAAACATACAACATAAACCAAGCCTTAGTCCCAAAAATTTTCGGTCAGCTATGAATCCTTCTAGTTAGCGCTCGTTCTATTGAGCAAAAGGTACAGTTCCTTAGGTGAAGGTAGTACCTTAGGTTCCCCAATTGAATTCAAACACATGGCTACATTGACCAATGCAACTCAAACTAAAAAAAAAAAGGAGAATCAAATTCAATGAAGTTATTCTATCAGAAGTCATGCTCTCTGTTATTTTTTTCATTCCGTTAACTCAAATCACCTCGCGCTTTCTCACCAGTGCATTATCGGAAACAATAAGATGTAATTTAGGCATGTAAGTGTTAAGGAATTTGAAGCGAATTACCTGATTGAGAAGCGCAGAAACGGAGAAGAAGTGGATATGAGAAGCAACAGAGGCAGCGAGGGTTGAATTATCGGTGGAGAGAGCCAAGATGTGAACCTTGCCAATCGGAACATCAACGATGCTCAATTCCTGAATGGAAGAAGGAGAGGACTTGGCGGAATCGATAGCGTCCTTGGTTCTGGCGACGCAGAATCCATCGGAGTGCGCGACGAAGATGAGGCGGTGGTGTTCGGAGACGGCGAGTGGCTGAGAGGGAAGGGCTTGGAGATCGAAAATGGGGTCGGAGTCGGAGGGTTTGATTGGGAGGGGTTCGCCGATTTGATCGAAGTAGAAGTCGGTGTTGTTGACGCATTCGCCTTCAACTTCGTCTTGTAATTCTATCATTTTGGTATTGATCTCATCGATGGAGACCATTGCAGTTGAAGAACCCTAGCTAAGCTAAGCTAGCAGAGAAAGGAGAGTGTGAGAGAGAGAGAGGGTTTTGGGATTTGGGCGGGAAGAGTGAGTGACGAGTGACCTAAAACTCGCTCCACTTAGCGTCATTGCTACGAATTACTAAACTCGGTGCATTATTATTACGCTACCATTATGAAAAATGCAAGCTCAGGAAATTAGGAAAAAAAATGTTTGTGAAAAAAGTAGTTACTATTTCTTTTGGATATTTCAAGGTCCATGTCACTAATTGAAATTTTGAAATGGATGAAATTACAACATTAGAAATGGTGTCAAATATTAGAGATCTAAATCAACAATTTTAAAAATTAAAGGTTAAAATCAAAATTACTATAAATATTTAGTATTTTAATCAAGTTATCAATATTTAATATAGGTATAGTGGTGGTGAATAGAGTTATAGGTGTGGTAATAGCATGGGGGTTACGGTGTGGTTACATTGGTGGTCGCCATGGTGGTACTTGATGGTAGCGGTGTTTTGGAGTGATTTATTTGGTTGTGACGATGTTAAAGTTGGAGGATTGAAAGTATTTGTGTTTTTCATCATGCGTATATTTGGTAGAGAGGATGGAAAAAATGAAAAATAGAGAGTAAATTACAATTATGTCTTTATCATTAAAAGTATAGTAATAAAAAATGTAAGGATAATTTTATATTTTCTTCTCAATGTCATTTTGTCTTTCCAATTTAGAAGGAAAGAAAACAGGTCTGGGTAAAAAACTTCATCCACATCCCCATTTTCTTTTCATTTCCTTTTCACTCAAACCAAACAATAAAAAAATCAAGAATAAAGTGTGTTTCTCAAAATTAAAAATTAAAAATAGAAAAAGAAAAAAAAAAAAAAGACTAGAGAGTGTAAATGCTAAAATGACATAAAACAATTCTACATGACTTGTTTTGGACATTCTGGCATTTTACCCCCCCCCCTTTTTTTTTAATTGGCAATATGAAAAAAAAAAAAAAAAAAAGACTAGAGAGTGTAAATGCTAAAATGACATAAAACAATTCTACATGACTTGTTTTGGACATTCTGGCATTTTACCCCCCCCCCTTTTTTTTTAATTGGCAATATGCCCCTGTTTCAAAACTATATAGGTTCGTGCCCCTGTTTTGATACTCGATGACCCTAAAATCGAGTTACTTAAAGTACTCGATTGGTTTCAAATCGAGTTATACCCGATCAAACTTTTTTAAAAAAAAAAAATTGCATAAAACTCGAGTACATGGAAATTAAGTTCCAAAATGCCACTATAGGGCTTAAAAACGTCGCTATAGGGCCACCGAACCTAGTATTCACTCACTTATAAAAAAAAATTTCCAGAAAAACGCCACTATAGGTATTAAAAAACGCCGCTATAGGGCCACTGAATCTGGTATTCACACTTAAAATTTTTTTTCCAGAAAAACGCTACTATAGGGATTAAAAAACACTGCTATAGGGCCATTGAACCTGGAATTGACAGTTACAAAATTTTTTTTTACAGAAAAACGCCGCTATAGGGCTAAAAACGTCACTATAGGGCTTAAAAATGCCGCTATAGGACCGCTGAAATTGGTATCTTATAAAAAATTTACATGAAACTCGACTTCCTAGAGGTCGAGTTCTATGCAAATATATATATATATATATATATTTTGAGTTTGATTGGGCATAACTTGACTTTAAACCAATCGAGTTTTGCGTTGAAACTCGATTTTAGGGTAATCGAGTATCGAAACAGGGGCATATGCCTATATAGTTTCAAAACAGGGGCATATTGCTAAATTTTTTAAAAATTAAGGGCAAAAGGCCAGAATGTCCGACTTGTTTTTCATTGACCGTGTATAACATTTGTTATTGGATAACATGAGATCAAAAATGAAAATTAGTGCACTTTACCTCGCTAATGGACTGGTTATTATCACAACTAGTTGCAGGTCTACACAATGCATGAGGCATTTACAATTTTTTGTATCGATATATATATATATATATATGTGTGTGTGTGTGTGTGTGTTCAATAAAAGTTTGTGCTTCTTCCAACCACATAACAAGAGTCTTCAACATAAAAAGCTACTTTGTATGGCATTGTTTTATCATATTAACTAGTTTGACTGATTATATGAAAATATATATGATCATTATTGTTAGAGAACGGAGAGGGCAATAAATTTATTTACAGATGAATTTCTGCCATGGTATGTTAAATAATTTATATATACATTATAAGATGAGCTTCGCAATCTTCATATGAAATAGAATTCTATTGAATAAATTATACATTACAAGACTGTAGATTATGATACTAAATTTAATACCATAATCTTCAAATTTCTTACCCCTATACCAAAAAAAAAAAAAAAACCTCAATTGGACTTTAAATTCAAATTATATATATCATATCAAAACTCTAAAATTGTATAGTTCACTCAAAAGTTAAAACAATAATATCATCTAGGGGGAACATAAACAAAAATAATAAATAATACCACAAATCATTAAATTAAACAATTAAAAATAATAATATTACTTTTTGTCTTTTGGACCGAAGTGGACCAATTGGACCGAATGGACCAAAAGAGCCAAATTGGACCAAAAGGACCGAGGTAGACTAAAAGAACCTAATTGGACAGAAGGACCGAAGTGGACTGAAAGGACCGAATTGGACCGAAGGACCGAAGTAGAATGAAAGAACCGAAAGGACCGGAGTGGACTGAATGGACTGAAATGACCAAAGTGGACTGAATGGACCGAAGTGGACCGAAAGGACCGACGTAGACTGAATAGACCGACATAGACTGAATTGGACCAAAATAGACCGAAATGACCAAAGTAGACTGAATGGACCAAAATGGACTGAATGTGCCAAATTTAAAGGCACTTATCACTAACAATCGTAAACATTAATTTAGGTAAGGAAAATTTACACGTGTACATACCATTTTTTTTTTTTTGAAGTTATATAAATTTATTGATGTACTGTAAAAAGGATTGAAAAGAAAGCGTTACAATAGATATTTTTTTTTTAAAAAATCTGGAAGGTAATTTTTCATATTTTTTAGTAGTCATTACAAAGCATTGAAAGTACTAAAATATTTCCCAATTAAAGCTTCGCCTTGCATGCAAAATTGTTTTGCTAATAGGATGTCAACAGCTTCATGGCCTAGTCATAAATTATGGTAAAATGGAGTTGTGTGGATTCATATATCAGCATATTTCAAGCACCCATATAGCCCAAGTAACCATTTATAGCCTATAATTCATTATCCTATCTAGTTGTCGTGGCCATACACCGTTGTGAAATAGAGAGGCAATGAATTGAATAAGAATAATGAAGAAAAAAAGTGTGCAAGGAGTTCTTTCTAAATTAAAGTAGGCGAACATATAAAATAAAGTACATGTAAAGTTAAAATCGTCCAACATATTATTAGGAAAAAAAATGTTTAAGATGAATGCGTAAATCAATCGGTTAATATATTTAATATTATCAAAAAATTAGAGGAACAAATTAATAAAAAAAATGGTGATGTGGGCGATGATGTGGAGTGCTCGAAATACTACTCTTCAACTTTTAAATATTATATAGATTGAAGTTCCATCTAATATCTAATATTAAACAGTTCACTTGTTACTTGTGAGGCTCACAATGCTATAATTTCTAACAATAAGTATAAAGTCACAATGTTTTTCAATTATTGACATGTTTTTTGACTCATTGTTGTTCCAATTACATAAGTTATGTATTATATTATTATTATTGCTAAATTTCTAAGGGTCATGCTAACAAAGGGCATTCGTTAATAATCCAATTTAAGAAAGTTTTAATACCACTTTTATGAGAAATGAAAAAAGTCGTCAAAATATTAATTACTTTTTTTTTCTATAAAAACTTTCTTTAAATAAATTATTAACCAGTGTCCTAAAACTCTCGTTAATAGTTCTCAATTTCTAAATACAAAAAGATAAGAACGCAGCAAAGGCGTAAGATAAAAGAGCTGGAAATGGAAGGCATCATCTAGGGGAATATTATATAGGGAGGGAACTCATTGAGGCTCCCAAGAATATTATTATAGAAAATTCAGAAGCCCTAATTGAGGCACTTGAATTAAGAGTGGCACGTGAATTTGCGGTCAGAAGCGTGGAGCTAAGGCACTAGGTGGGATCTCCAAGTGCGGAGAGTGCTGTGCTGTCATTAATACTTGCATTATCTTCAAGAACAGCGTGAAAGTTTGATTGTTTAAAGTCACATTACCAAGACATTTTTTTTTTTTTTTTTGAGAATCATTACCAAGACATTGGTTTCACAAATCTAACTTCTTGTAATTTATATCCAACTACCAAATTAACTTGTTACATGCACTTGGCAAACTTCTTCTTTTCCAAATATTAATGCAAGTTCTCCTTGGATTTAGCATTGTACATGCCTTCATATTTTAGCCTGTAAGTTGCAAATTATTGCGGATGCAAATTGCAGTGAACTTGTACATGAAAGAAATATATTTTCATCCATAAACATACAAGAAAATTAAAACACATTCTGTTTCCATTAACACACTCCAAATACTTATTTTCTATATATATATATATATATATAATAAAGGACATATTTCAGCTGACAAGCTGTTTACAAGCTTTCAATCGCTCACTCAATGCATTAAGCAGAAAAAAGTTAGCTTTGCAGTATCCCAACAACAAACAATCTCATTGTCTCACCTCAAGTCATCAGATAACAAACAAAAGCAAATCTTTGGGCGGGTGACAAGCCAAGTTCACCTCAGCCAAAATGATGCCCCAATAGTCACACAGTACAATTAACACATTAAGTTAAAAAAGGAAAAATAAAAGAAATATATAAACTTACTAGAGGCATTCTACACTAGTACAGTGTGTAGATACCCTCCGTAGACAGAGGACCTTTAATAGAGAGTGCCATGCATTTTCACTGCTACAAAAGGCCAAAAGCATAGTCACTTGGACAAAGTCCAAGGAGAGCTATTTCAAAAAAAGCCCCCCTTGATACTAGAATACCATATATACCTTATATAGTAGTATAATTAAAAAAGAAAAGAGTAGAGAAGAAAGTCACACTAAAGTTAGAGGTAATAGGCTTAATTTGGAGGTGTGTTTTTGATTAGCAGTGGTTGAGTTGGCTGAATCAGAACTGGCTTCCAGCGTAGGTTTGGCCAAAAGACCAGTTGGGAGGAGCCACATCGATGGAGACCACAGTACGTCCATCACTAGTTGTGACCTTGACAGAGAGGGCTTGACCATTGAGATATGAGTTACTCTGCCAGTTCTGACCCCAGTTCCGGGACATGGCCTGCCAACCGGTGTTAGAGCCTTTAATAGACACAGCAGTAACATCACCAGCTCCACCCACATTGGTTATGAGAACAAGATTGAAGTATGAGTGTCCATTGATTGTGAACCTGATCCCACCACTCTTTTTGCAAGCAACCCTATATAATAAATCACAATAAAATCAATACAAGTTAGAATATAATAAAACACATAAATGGATACATTGGTGTCCCTTTCTTTGTTTCTCCTTACATAAAGTCAACACCACCCTAAAAGAATTTTTAAAAAAAATTAGAGATAACTTTATTAGAATATATAACATCTTTTTCATAACTTATTGAGATGACAAGGTTTTATTGATAAGACTAAGACAAAACATATTTTATAACTGTTAATATGACTTGATGTGATTAATGTATATATAAACAAATCATATCAACAGTTATGAAAAATATTGTCCTCAACACTATTTCTCAATGCAACAGTTATGAAAAAGAAAATGTGAGAAAATATATGTATTTTAGAGTTACTGTAAATGGTTTCCATTGCAAAGATGGTATGCTTACCTTCTGTACTGAACTGGGACAATTCCTGCTTTGTACTGAGCAATGTGTTGGAAAACAGGCTGAGCAAGATCGAAGTGCTGCTGGGGAGGATTACACCAGCCTCCAGCGTCATTAGCTTGAGCATAGTTTGGTGGACAGAAGTTAGTTGCAGTGACGATAATGGAGCCTGGTAAACACCAATTTTTGTCATTCTCGCACTTAATCTCAAAACAGGCTCCACAGCTCAACCCACTGTTGAAAAGAGCAGTACTCAATGCAGCTGTGTTTGTCCCATACCCCTGGCTGTAAAGATTCCCATAGCCACAAGCCCCACCTGCATGACCCAAAATTATTTAAGACCATTGAAGATCTCTCACTATACAACATCTTACAACTTTCATTTTCTTGCTTTTCTCATAATATCAAATACTTACCCATTGTCCCAGAAGCATCACTACCTCCATAGAAAGTAGCATGTGCACTTGTCCACCCACTTCCATCGCCCTCCACAGTCTTCAACATGATCATGAGAAGGGCTACTATGGTACATTTAAGGAAATCCATTTCCTGTTCAAAGAAGGAAAAGAAATAAATTAAATGAGAGGACCCATTTGAGATTTTAACAATTAATAGAGGAGACAAGGCCTTACAGTGGTCAAAGAAGTAAATGCAGCAAGCCGGGGACAAGAGAGAGGAAACTAACTAGCTAGTGAGAGAGTATATTGACAATGGTACAAGGAATGGAGAATGGACTTGTTTATATAGATGCGTATACGGTGCAGGTGGAAGATAAAAATATAAGAATATGTCGAAAAAATTTGACATTAGAAAAATGGGAGAGAATAGAATCTTAACAACCAACTGAAACTGAAACAGTTAAAATAACCAAATACAGAATTATAGTATAAGAAAAGAATCCACTTTGTAATAAATTTCAAATTGCTCCTGGCCTGCCTATTTTTGCGGTCTAAGTGGACCTTTGACCATCATTTTTGAAAACCAAGAATCCTTGGGAATGCATATAGTTATGTTTTAATAAAAATTCTATGTTCTAGTAATCAAGAGTCCAACGTAACTTGAGGTCTCATGTTCAAATCCCAATGGGTGAAACGTGAGGATTTTTTCCTGCACTAGTGTAAGGGTACTAGCTTTCTCGTGAGGTTAAGGTAAGGTCTATTGTCACCCCAGACAGTAGTAGTTATGGCTCAATCTAATATTTTTTATCGGGTGAGTGCCTCAATAGTTACGTCTATGGGATTTGCCATAATGGTCACCCCGCTCACTTATCTTTTTTATCAAAAAAAAAAAAGTTGACAACATTTTTTAAACTTTTTTTTTTATATATTTTTATCCCTTATAAAGTAACTAAAATTGAAAAAGAAAATAAAAAAAGACATGATATATTATTATTGGTGGAACATAAGAGTGAAATACTAAAACTTTATGTTCTCGTTAACATTGAGATTATAGTTCCACTGGCTCTTGTCAAAATATAGACTGTTGGATGACCTAATCTTAATGTATATATATAGGGAGAATCATATCTGTAATGTTGTATGTTAATCTAAAGTAGACTGAATTTATTCTTTTCCTCGTAAAATTCCAAACTCCATTGCTTCGCCTTCTACAATATTTACGCAGCAAGCAGGAAAGTGCATTATTGAATAGTAGTATTTGCACTAGCTAGGTCCTTTTGCAAGAGCTTGCGCATACTAGCTGAGAAAGTTAATTGTCCCCTGCTACTTATTTTAAACTTCATTTAATAGCTAGGTAACCTGATCAACTGAAGATCATAAAAATAGATGCTCGCATACACTTTTCTTTAAATGGACCATATTGAAAAACATCTGCAAGTGGACAACACATAGTTCGGTGACTAGGGAAGTCTTTTTGGCCTGTTATTCTTCGATTCCTTTCAAGAGGAAGAAGTTGGAATACCATTTATTCCTTTTTATTTTCCTTTACTTATACACAAGAGCAAATTTTTGAAAAATTATAATATGAAATGACCAATACAACACTAGTATGACATAGGAACAATATAGATAAAACACTGGTCTAGCACCCTAAGGTGTTGATTGGGATAAAATAGGGATGATAGAAAATAGGAAAGAGATAAGTGAAGAGAAACTGATTTTATATGTATGTTTGATTGGAGTGAAGGGGAGGATGAAAAATTGGTGAGCTCAGGTGTTTTTTCCCCCTCGCACACCAAAATTCTATCTCTCTAATGTAGGGAGAAAATAGAAGAGAGATGAATAGTTGCCGTCAATAATTGAACTACTCATTGTTGGTTGCTTTTCTTTTTCTTTTTTTTGCTTTCCCTGGGCATGATACAGGTTTGTGAGCTTTTTTTTTTTTTTTTTTTGAGCATGAATCAGGTTGTGGGTTCTTTCTTTTGTTTTGCTCTTCTTATTTTCTTATTTTCTTCTCTCTCTCTCTCTCTCTTTTTTTGGTTTAACTAGATGTGATTTTTTTTTTTTTTTACTTTTTCTTTTTTGGGCATGATTTTTCCTTTTTAATAATTTTGGGTGATTGTCTCTTTTCTTTTTTTTTGGTCATGTTTTTGTTTTAATTGGACATCATTTTTTAACAATATTATATGATTACATTTATACCAATTCATTTTTTCCATCCCTTCACTTTTTCACCCTTAACTAAACAAAAATAAGGAAAACTAAAATATGTTCTACCTTTCTACTTTTTTATCTCTCCAACCAAACAAAAATGAAGTATCTGTATTTCCTCTCTTTGACTAGCTGCCTAATTCGAATGTATTAATTAACCAATTCTGTCAAGGAATATAATTTGTTTTTCATATTATTTAATTTTTCAGAGGAATAGTATCAAATAGTTCTTTATCTTTCTATGTATATTTTAGTATGAATTTGATGCCCTAACTAGGCACATGGGGTTATGGGGGAGTGCTTCACTTTGACTTTATATCACCCCTAGTTTTTTGGGTAGTTGTAAATAATACATTGGCATCCCTGACTTTTGATACCAACACTGAGAAAAGAATCCTATTTTATAGTTATAATAAAACAGCAGGAAACTTGACTCCCTCAAATTTAGGATCGTATGGATGGGATCAAAGTGGTTAGCATGTGGCAAACCATCCAGCTCAAATTATTATGATGACAAATCTTCTCTTTAATTTTTTTTCTCATCTTTCACTCCCTTTTATTTAATTAAGACAAACTTTTCCTTCTCTTTATTAAGCAATCTTAGCTGTACCCATCTGATAATCCTCATTAGTTTCATGCTGTTGCAGTATTTTAGTGTACGCTTTACAGGTTAACAAAACCAGGAGCATGAACGAGCATGCCTATTATCTGTAGAAGCTCCTAAAATGTTCACCTTTTTCCTTATAACTTTTTTGGTCGGCAAGCGGATAAGGAAAATTAAGCTTACCCCATTGCACTGCAGCTACCTGCATCATGGGCTTCTATATAGTTTTCAGTTAAAGGAGTTAAAGCCGAGCATGTGAAAAAGTAACAAAAACCAAAAAAAGGTACTGTCAGGCATTGGACCTATGTGGTGATTTGGTATTCATATATGTTTAGTTGTTAATGCAGAGTGTTGAAATTTTATTGCAACTCTAAAGGCTAAAATATAACTTCCAGTCTTCTACGAAATGTCATAGTAGTGGCAGATAAGCAACTTTCCTCTATGTACTATTTTATTATGAAGTAGGAGTACATGTTATTATACAAGTCTGCATTAGGTGTGATTGTGTGAAAGCTATCACACTTCTGTGGTTATGGGGCTCATCGTTTTACGGCGCATTTTACTACCAGCCATGCTAAATTATGCTAATCACATAAATAGGACCACATGCAGGCTCATCTTACACTGTCCACTCAATAAATTTCTTTACTATTTTTTTTTCTTCCAGTTGTTGTTGTTGCTATTTGTTGAAATCATGAATATTTTATTGAATCACATATGAACAGTACATAGGGACCTATATACAGGTCATGAATTAATCAATTAATCTAAGACTAACAAGACAATGATATATGGTACAAAATGCTGTAGTAATTAAAGAACACACAGAAATAATGGAATAGTACTATAGATTGTACAATATGGCCATGGGCTTATACGGGCTTGGACTTGAATGTTCTAACTGTCCCCTCAAATTCAAGATGGATTGAGAAAAAATTGCTTAAGTTTGGATACAAGATCGCAAAAATGTTATGTAGAATGATTTTATGAAGAGGTCAGCAAGATGATCATGAGAGTTGATGATAAAATGAAACTGTAAAGAGCCCTAAAGAAGATGATGATCATAGACAAAGTGACAGTCAATCTCAACGTGTTTATTTTGTTCATGAAAGACATTAAACTTGCTGTACTTTGAAAAGCGCTTTTGCTGTCACAGTATATAAGAAAAAGAAAAAAAAGAAGAGAAACACTCATATTCTTTTGTAATTAACCATCTAACCAAAAGACCTTAAAAGCGATGTCTACTAGGGCACGATGCCCTGCCTTTGTGCTAGATCAAGCCATAATAGTCTATTTCATCTTGCGCAAATCAAGGTCTGTTTGGATACCGTTTATTTTACTAAAAACTTATTATTGAAAATATTGTAGCAAAATAAATTTTAAAAGGCAAAATACTGTTTATGCGTTTTTCACAAGTTGGCTGGTTCATGAACAGTGCCGTGAGTCCAGCAAAGAAAAACACAAAACACGTAAAACTCCCTAGGCAAACGCATGCTCAGTGGTACAATGATCTATTTAAGTCCAGTGTAAGCCATGATAGACAACATATAAGTTCTCAGGTCGAATATATAACAGTAAGATGGATGATGCTCCCAACCAGTTGACAATGTGTCATGTAATACTCATCAAATAGTGAAGAGATCTCAAGACCAATAAATTGTATTTGAGAGAGAGCTAAGCTCTTTCACTTCGAATTGCTAATTAATTAATAAACTGTTTGAGCTCCTGAATACCTATAAGGTCATCTCCAATAATGATTAATTATCATTTACATGCAGAAGGAGAGGATTGGTGGCATAATTAGTGCAACGGAGATACAGACCAGAGTCATATGACCCGATACTCTGACAGTGTAGCCTAGACATCCCAGTTAATTAATTTGTACCAACTCAAGGTCCCGGTATTTTTTTTTTTTTTTGATGGGTAAGGTCCCAGCTTTGATGAGGAATAACACTAACACCAGTTACCACCAACCCCAATTAGCTACCTGGCAAGAGCCCCAGACACTTAAAAAAGTTTATCTTTCGGGTGATGAGAAAAGTCTAAAAGAAAGAAAAAAAAGTTTTTACTCTTGTTCTTTATCTTTCCAAAAATCATTTAAAAAAAAATTTAAAAAAAAAATCAAAACTCTCCCTATGTATCAGTTTGGATTCAGCGTTTTCTGCTGAATCCTGCAGCACGTTTTTTTTTTTTTTTTTTTTTTTTTTTTTTTTTTTTTTTTTTTTTTTTTTTTTTTTTGCGTTTAGGGACAAAATGTACTGATTATAAGACAAAAAAATATTGTTCACATATTGTTTCAGTATTGTTTATGCATTGTTCATGAACCCACAACAATTTTATTCATAATAAAATATTAAAAATGGGTCCCACAGTACTATTCACACATTTAAAAATTATTTTGTTACAGTGTTTTCAGTAACAATCAGTTTTCAGCAATAATAAGTTATATCAAAACAGACTCTCATGGAAGTTACATGCATCATTTCTTGCGCATTATGTGGGTTCCATAGGTTGTAGGTGTGGTTACTACTAGCCTACTTAAACCCTTTATGGCATAAGACCTCCCCCACAATAATGATCATTATTTGAACCTACAACTCTTGAACTTGCAGATATATTGGGTCCGTTTAGACACAGCTGAAAACTGAAAACTGAAAACACTATAGCAAAATAATTTTTAAATGTATGAATAGTACCGTGGGACCCATTTTTAATAAAAAAGTAGTTAAAATATGAAATTTGTGGGTCCATAAATAGTGCACAGTGTGCATTGTTCACGGAAAAAGTCAAACTTTTCGTCTGGAATGCTGAAAAAAAAATTAAAAAGAAAAAGAAAAAAGAGAAACACAAATGTGCGTCCAGGAAGTGCAAAACGCGCTTCCCAAACGCACATTTAGCCACCTCCTCAGCTAAAAACTTATTTCCCATTATTTAAACTTTTGGTAATAGAGTTTATTGGAGTAATATTATAATTTTATTTTAAAAACTTTTGTAACAATATATCACTTAAAGAAAATTATGTTAATAATATTAATTTACTTAGATGATGGAAGCATGTTGTATAGCAAGTAATACTTTTTATATGTATTATGTAATGTAAATACGACATGTATAATTTCATATAAAAAAAGAGATGTAATACCTAAAATTAAAATATAAGCAATGATTTTTTATTAAAAAAATTGTAGAAACATTTGGTAAATAGTGTTAATTGGAGAATATGTACCATATGGTGAAATCAAATCATAATTAATTATAGTGCACCATATGATGAAATAAAAAATGAAAAAATTAATGAAAAATAAAGAGGGCATTCACTTGACGTAATTATAACATGTAAGATACAAATTTTATTTTATTATATATATATATATATATAATATGAAAATAACGTGATTTTTCTTACTTTTTTCACTTTACAACTTTGGATTTTTACCATTACACTCTGTAGTGGCCCCTATGAGATTTTTCATCTTGTTCTTAGGGGAGAAAGAATGTTCAATTTGTGACGTTAAATTTCAATGATTATTTGCATATTTGCCCATTGGAGCAAGTTGAAATAAACAAGGGATCAATAAGATTGAGCGACACCTTGAGTAAAAGTTACAAGAATGATGTTATAGCTATTATAAATTTTATTCTGCATACCTTTTAAATTGATGTGCCAATTAATTATTAAACACAACACAAAAAATAATTTTAAAAATTTGTACAAAAAATAATTTTAAAAATTTGTTTATTGTTTTACTGATATGACAATAAACATGTGGATTATAATGTCAGTTTGATAAAATTTAATAACATTTTTTCAAATTATAATTACACTTCTAGTAAAGGGTAAAAGATTGGGTGAAACTTTATTTTGACTTGGTTGGTTGTCACCCTATACAAAGATTATAAAAGCATTTATAAGAATGTTAAAAGCTAAAAAAAAACTATTTTTTAGTAACTCATTCCAAAAACACATGCTACAGCAAGAGTGCTATTGTTAAAATTTTGACAACTAAGCTATAGTATACTAAAGTGTTGTTGAAGGTCTTTTTTTTGTGGAACCCGAATAAAAGAAGAGAGCCTAACCCAGCAACACAGGTAGCAAAGAAATGACAAGCATAGAGTAGAACCATTAAGCCTAAGCGGCAGGAATAATGAATCACAGGTTCATAAAATAAATGAATGGGCCTTGAGAAAGCAAGTGAGTTCAAAAGAGCCCGAAAAGAGAGAAATAGCGAATAACAAACCCATGGGTAGTATACGATATGGAAAAGCAAGAATGGGCTGCGGCAGACCCAAAACAATGTAAACAAAGAGAGTAGGGGATTGATGGCAAGTCCACAAAACCCAAAGATGAGAATGAGGTAGTTGGGCCGTGGAAGCTCAATGAAGTTAGTAAAAACCCATGGAAACACAAAGTTAAAAAACAAAAGGGGTCAAGGAAGCCCAATGCAAGCAAATGAGTCAAGGATGTCCAAAGAAAAACAAAAAGGACACAGGAGCCCATAAGTAAGAAAACCCATAGTCATGGGAAAGAACACACAGCAAGCCTAAAAAGGGGCCTGCAGGATCAGGTCAATACAGTAAGAATGACAAAAGTAATTTGGCAGGACATGATGACAATCAAGAAGTAGGCTGGAAGAAATGTGAAACCCAGTATCAAATGAAGCCCAGCCCCTAAAGGGAACAATGAATTATAAAACGGCCCACATAAAAGAACGAAGAGGTGCAGCAGACTATGCAAACAAAGCTCCAGACCGCAGCAAACGTATGAGCAGCAGGCAGATTTTGGACATACATGAAAGAGAAACACGCGCAAGGCCCAGGCACCACCAACTTGTACCCAGCCAATATGGGACATGGTGAGGTCATGGGTTAGAGGTAAGAGGTAAAAGGTAAGGGGGGTATAGTTTGGTGGTGGGGAGAGGGGAAAAGACTTATTCTGCTGCTCCTGCCCAAGCCCTTTTGGGAGGTACGTCTTATTGGGATAACATACCACCCAAAAGAGGCAAGGTTGAGGGGGGAACCGTTAGGTGCATGCCATGAGGGAAAGAGAGAGAAAGCATTTACACCGTGGCAGGAAAGGATGCCACGGCGAACTAACAAATGAAACAAACCTGCCTTTGTCTAGTGAGGGTAAGTGGCACACAGACGAACTCTTTGGTGGTCGGCAAGTATGCCCATAAAGGATCGAAAAACATAGGGTATCACGAAGTAAAAGAAAACAAAAGGAAAACAAGGGAAAGAAAAAAAGATAAGAGAGAAAACAGAAAACAAAGAAAGATAATACAATGGGCATGCACCAGTAGGTCAATTTCCTTTTCTCCCCTTCGAAATCCTACTCTTTTTGAGGCAAATAAACAAAAGAGATTCCTTTGGGCACTAATCATTTAGGTCCGATTCTCTCAAAGTCATTAATCCCCACAACAGGATCTTTTTCCTGGGAGATTAGTTGCATTGAGAGGAGGTGTTCTTCCTCTTTGGTCTTTGCCAATACGGACCCAAACTTGACTTGATATTTATTTTTTGATTAACTCATATTGTCACTTAATCCTTTACTTCTTTTACAAAAGCCATTGTTATCACTGTGATTGTCATAAATAGGGATTACTTAGTCATTTTTTATTAAGAAAAGGTTACTGTATTTTTGTTTTTCTGTTGTTATCATATCTGTCTGCCGTAAATCATTTGAAACAGCTCTACCTGCCATAAGTACACTCTTGGCAGACGAGGCCTAGTTTGGCACAAGCCGGCTCAAAATGAGTTATAGTTGAACCAGTCTCAATTCTCCTACTCAGAATACTCGGGCCCATTATCGTAGGAGGTAGCCCAGCTCAACGCATAGTACGCAAAAAAGGCCCTTACAAGTGTCAAAGATGACACTTTTTGACACTTTACTGTAGTTCTAAAGTTATATAAAAAAATATTTTAATATGTTGATAATTATGGTTGTTATTTATTGTGTTGGATATATTATTTTAATGTGTTGAATACTAAAATAAAACCTTTGATATTGAGTGTATTATAAAGTGAGGTGTTATAATAGATAAAGTAGTGTTTTGAGTAACTAATTAAAAAACTATATATTTTTAGCAACCTTATTATTGTGAATGCTCTAACAAAACAAAAATATATGACTAGGGTATTATAATTTGAAGTGAACTCTAAAATTCAAAATAATAAAAAATTTTATTTATTAAATTATTAATATAACCCCGATTACATTCATTATCATATGTAAACTTCTTTTAAATAAAATTAATAATATTTTTAATATTATCCTTACAATCTTGGTACAAGAATACACCTAATATATAAAGAGAAATTGTCCTAAGAAAAAAAATTGCTATTACAACGTGTACAAAACTACAAACTAAAATAAGCGATTGTTTCAATGTGATGATGTTGCATATCTAAATACTTAATTAAATGCTTAAAGCTACACTGTGGGACATTGATCTGATTGTCAACAACTCTTGGCACCCATGATCAAAGCTCCAAACTGAGTTTCCGATGAAAAGTACTGAGAACTTAATTAAACAAAGTGCCTGGTTGGCCATGCTGCTGCTGCACCTGCAACTGTTCTTGTTGGCAATGGCTCCACTGGAATCGGCTTCACCACACAGTATCCACTACTTGAACAAGAACCTACCCTCCCTGATCTCCTAATTCCATCACTGCCTTTAATATCCATAGCCATTCTTCTTATCTCCATGTCTTCATGCCTCTCTACACTACTCCTCCTCCTGAGGTTTTGCCTCTTTATAATAGACTTCAACTTATCTCTGTTACCATCTTTGCCACTCATTAATATTGGCACTGGGATGGCCTCTAGACCCATCAACTTAGCCACCACTCCAGGTTTGCACCACACAACTCTTTCTCCTGCTAAAGTTGGAGGCAAAGACCACTTGGAAGAATTGAAATCACAGCAGTTTGCTGATGATCTTCTTCCCGGCTTTTCGATACCATTCAGTTTCTTGAACGAAGACCGATACATTGCATCTTTTCCATCGAGAGAAAAACGAGGGTACTGATTCAATGCATTCCTAGCAGACCTTAAGATGTCAGAGTTGTTCACACATGACATCCTACCGCGCAATATTCCCACATTACACTCGCTCAGTTTCGATTTTCTGGCAATCTCTTCTTCTAATTCCAACTGCATTAACATCTCCTCCAATGTTGTACTTTGTCCTGATGACCTAGCATTAGCAGTCACAAATGGGCTGACCATGTTGGAGAAATCTTCATGGTTAGCCTTGTTATTGTGCTGTTGGTTGAGAGTGGAGGTTGAGCCCTCATCGGTGCAAAAATTAGTTCTGATTCCCTTCTTCATCTTGGCTCCTAGAGAGTTCTTGAGGAGAAAGAAAGACAGATCTTTCATTGGTGTTCACTATGTGATTCACTATTTCATGATGGGGGGTTTGATTTTAATTTGCTAGTTGCTCCAATAGATAAAGGTTACTTGTACTGATAGACAAATTATGAAACTTGTGAATGGGGATGAATGAGAGCGGTGTGGGTTAATAGCACTCACATGACAAATGAAGGGTCAAACTCACAAGTATTTCAAGTATGTACCATCCTGAGAGCTCTTTACTTTAGACCTATGCAGTGATTCATGACTCTAATTATCAGTTTCATCTGAATTGGTTGAGACACATGAGGATCATTTACTCTCAAACTAACCTTCTTTATAGTTAGCAAAATGCAGTACAATAGTCATCAATACACGTATGTATATTAAATTTAGATAAATCCATGTCAAATTATAATAATAATAAGAAGAAGATAAATAAAGTATTTTGTTTATCATTTTGCTTGAATATATATATTGATATGACTACACTAAATTATTTAATACCTTATATTTTTGTCAATATCTTTTAAGGACAAAATATAATGTTAATCTCTAAACTTTAGCACCCATAAGTGATTTTAGTTCTTGAAATTTAACGTAATTGCTTCTTTTTTTTTTTTTTTTTTGTTGAGAAACAAAGTAATTGCTTTTAGTTCTTGAGATTTAAAGTAATTACTTTTAGTCCCTAACTTGTCAGCAATAATGTGTTAGTTTTTAGTTTGACCACATTGTTGTTCTGTTAGAAACATTTAACGGATGTTGATGCAATGACCAAAGATATTATTTTAAATTAAAAAAAAATTAAAAATGATTAATTTAAAATTTATGGAGAATATTTAAAACCAAAAATATATTTTTCCGTATCTTTAAAAATTATACTATAACATGTTTGTTATTGAATTGGGATATATTAAAAAGAAACAATTTAATACATATAGTTCTGCCTTTAGTGTTGAAATTTTCTTATACGTATTTAATTTTTTTTGTTCATTTAAAAATGCTTTTTTTTTTTTTTGCAGAATTTTAATTCATTTTTAAAAACTTTAACCTAGATTTTGTTCCAGAAGCAATGTCATGGGTGGGGTCACGCTACTCTTAGTAGATTTCAATGGACCAGTACACCTTCATAATTAGATGATAGAGAACTTCTTGTGCTTTGCTGGTAAATACTAAAGTTTACCAATTGTCAACTTCACCATGAGTATTTTATAAATTAACCATTTAAAAATGATATATATTTCATATTAGTGCAGAGTGCAGAAATTTATCTAATAATTTAAACTTGAACTAGATGCTATCTGATGAAGCATGCCGATCGATATTAATTAGTATTTAGTAACCTGTCTATGTGAAGGAATATATTTGGTGATTAACAGTAACACTTTTAACAGTTTGTCCGCTGTCTTTTTACATCTCATCTATATTGTTGGACATAACTTCAGGAATCTGTGTATTTAAATGCTTTCCATTTGTACGTCAAGATTTTTTTTTTTTTTTGGTAAACGACGATTCATTAAAACAAACTAAGCAGAAAAACAATGATCAGGACATAATCTATCGAAGTACATCCCATTGAGGTCATCCTCATACACATTCATCATGTCCACAGGCGGACTATCAAATAAAGAGAAATCAGGACTAAGACTGGCACTCAATCTAGCAAGACTGTCAGCACAGCGGTTAGCTTGACGGAAGCAATGATTAATCTGAATCTGAGGCATGTGGGAAATTAGCACTTTGCAGTCATCCAAGATAGGGGAGATAAAATTGTTAGCTGAATTAATTTTTTTTTTTTTTATATTTAATTTGGAGCAATGCCCTAATAATAATAATAGATCAATACCCCAAATATATATTATATTATATCCCTTCACATTATACCAAAATCTAAACAAAAACGTAAAAAAAAGTAGTAGTATAAAAATTATCTTCCAATCCAACCTACTAAAACTTCATGTTCTACCACAACATAGGCATTATAATAGCAATAATTCATTAAGAGAACAAGCCTTACAGCTGAACTTAAGAAATCATGATAGATAATAACTCCTATGCTAGAACTTTTAAAAATAAGCTCAGATCTTCGAACCACAAACCCAAATATGTCAAGCATTGAGACGCTGAAACTACCTCCTTATACTACATCTCTGTTTCACATGATTAAGATTTTAAGTCGTCCACTAAAAATCTCCAAGGGACTATCCATAGTCTGATTTCAGGACAGCCAACTACTCATTAGCAAAATAACACCTCTTTCCCTTCCCTTTAAACCCATGACAGAGCAAGACACAAAAATAATATTGTGACCCTAATAACACCAAACAACCACCACCAAACCTCACATATCTAGCGAAGATAAAGGAAGTAAGGAAAAAATGCCCAATACCCTCAAAACTTAGAAAATTACTGAAATAGCCCAAAACCAAAAATTACTAAAATACCCCTAAAAATTAAGAAAATGACAAAAATGCCCTTGTAATCTAAAAAATGATCTAAATACCCTTAGAATCTAAAAAGTGACCAAAATAACTCTGAAGCCTAAAAAACATCCAAAATACCCCAAACCTCTATTTTGGTCATTTAAGAGGTTTCAAGTGTATTTTGGTCTTCTTACAGGTTTTGGGGTATTTTGGACATTTTACATATTTTGAGGGGTATTTGGTCTTTTTAGAGGTTTAGGTTTTATAGGTTTTGGGGTATTTTTGGTCATTTTAGAGATATTGGGTGTATTTTAGTCATTTTAGAGGTTTTGCGTGTATTTTTGTCATTTTAAAAATTTTGGGGTATTTTGGTCATTTTAGAGGTTTCACAGATATTTTTCTCATTTTAGAGATTTTGGGAATATTTTGGCAATTTTAGCAGTTTTTGAGCATATTTAGTGATTTTATTGAAATCAGGTTTGGATCAAGTATGGGAATACATGTGTAAACAAACTGAATAACAATTGGGAATGGGTACTAATTGGGTGAGTTAATCAGGTTTCCATAGGTAAACTATCCAACCCATACCCAATAAATGGTCATCCGTAAGTATTATGCTCTTTAAGGAGAGCAAGTGTAATGAAGTATAATTAAGATGGTTTAATAACACTTTATTGAGAATGTATCTCGTGAGTTTGGTGACATGTAAAAATGAAATGTGATCTACCCTAAGATGACAATGACATGTATAATCTATCCTAAGACGGCATGTGAAAAATGGCATGTATCTATCCTAGGATAACATGTTAGAAAGGACATGTGTATATCCTAAGATGGCACGTGAAAAATAGCACGTATCTATCCTGGGATGACATGTGAAAAGTGACATGTATCTACCCTAAGATGGCATGTGAAAATTGGCATGTATCTATGACACATGAGAAGTGACATTATCTTAATGCATGGGCATGTGAACAATTTATTTTACAAAAATATTTACTAAGTATATGATAGCATGGCATACACTAGGAAGGTAAATTGCATAGAGAATTAAATATAGCTAACCTTACACCATAGCATACCAAATGCAATCTTTGCAATTAATTTTCCCAAAGCCTTTATATCTCACAGAAAAGACACAAAAAAATAACAAGAAAATTTTTAATTCCTTTAAAGTGTGAAAACAAAGTCATTTGACAAATTTATTATTTTTAAAAGGTCATTTTACTTTTGGTGACTTCAAGGGTCTTTGTACAATTTTTGAAAACTTGGGGATCAAAAAGCAATTTTGAGAAAGTTTTGGGGTTGAAAGTCTAATTTTTTGGAAAGTTTGGGGTTAAAAAAAAGTAATTTTGTGAGGTAGGGTTAAAATGTAATTTCAAATTGGGCTTAATTTCAGTTGGGCCAAGGTTGAGAGTGGATTTGCATTTTATTTGTGAATGGGCTGAGCTGACCAGTTTGCCCTAAGTGTGCCGGGCTCCTTGTATGTTTCGGATTGGACCAAGGAAAGTATAACTTGGCCTGGTCTTCGGTTTTGTTTTAACGAAAGAGGTGTAGACTAGGGTACGTGGGCCCGCTGGGTTTAAGTTTGAGATGGACCTAGTGTGCGTCTGGCTCCAAGTGAGCCGAACTATCTAATCTCAAATTCTCTCCCTCTGACTCTTTTCACCGTAGCTCTCTCTCTGCCTCTCATGGCAGAATCCACCATGGCCAGACCCACTATCACAGGCCACCGCGAGCCACCATCACAGTGGCTCTTCTGGGTTCTCTCTATCTCTCTCACTTTTTATCTTATTTTGTTTTCTTTATTTTTCTGTTCAAAGCTCTCTCTTTTTGGTCAGTGTCTTTGGAGATTTGGGTTTGGGTTTTCAAGGAGGGATTTTTGTTGGGTATGGCCGAATGGTGTTTGTGCTTGATGATTGGGTTTATCTTGGTTGTGAAAGTTTCATAATTTTTCTGGGGTTTGAAAGAGAGGGTTTTTTGGATTTGTTCGGGTATTTTGATTTTGGGTTACTCGGGCTTGCTATGACTGGTTGTGTATGTAAATTTCAACTTGAACATGTGTAGCCGTGTGTGTTCCGTGTTTAAAATGCAACCATGTAATGGGTGTGAGAAATCTGTAGGCATGTATGAAACTGATAGAAAGGCAAGAACTTTTATGTTCAGAAACATGCTTTGACAGTGTGTGCAGCTGAACATGTGTTTGTGCGGGTTTCGGATTTTGCCATGACAATGTGTGTTGGATGTTTCTGTGAACATGTACAGAGAGGCATTGCATAGGCAACATTTAACAAGCATTTGAGAAGGTGATAGATGCACCGATACGGGAGAAGGAAAAAAAAAAAAAAAAAAGAAAAGGTGAAGAACTTGACACCTGGATGATTTCTGACCGTCGATCTGGCTTCACCTTCACACGATCTATCACTCTAGACTGTAGATATCTGCTCTGTGTGAGGGACTGGGGAGGCGGCGGTAGAGGCAGAGACCGTGAGAGAGAGGGACTGGAGAGTGGAGTGTGCTGCTCTCTGGGAGAGAAAACTGAAAAAGTGTGGCTGTGTGGGGGTATGTAGGGTAGGGTTTCCCACTTTTATTTTTATAGTTTAATTAGTTTAATAGAAATTTATTTAGTTTAATCGTAATTAGTTAATCTAATGGGTTTTAACTTTTAAATAACAATGATTTTTTTTTTTTTGGAGAAACCATACCCAAAACCTGGGCTGGGCTTTATTGAAACCAAAAGAAAATTAGGATACTTCAGCCATAACCAAATGGGCTATGTCCTCAGGATAGTCTTCCAACCATACTTGAAATTCAGGACCTATTCTAGCCCGTTTAGCCAAGGCATCAGCTGCTCTATTACATGAACGAGGGACAAAACAAAAATCAGAAAAAGCTAAAAGGGAAACTTGGTCTTGGATGTCACCAACTATGTGACCATGCGCTGACTGGTCTGCTTCTCTGTTCTTAATTGCTTGGATGACCACTGCTGCATCTCCTTCAAATATCACTTCATGGGGGCCGATCTCGACTGCGAACTGGACTGCACGTCTGCAAGCTAGTGTCTCCACTGTTGCCACTGACTGAGGGAGCGGGATACGCATAGAAAGTGCACCAATGACTGCACCTACGTTGTCACGTATGACCACACCCAAGCCAGCTGCGTCAGTGGATGAAAACAGAGCACCATCAAAGTTGGCCTTATACCGAGTCTGTGTCGGGGCACTCCAGTGAGGCTGAGTTGAATCTTGAGGTGTCATTGAGACTTCATCCTGGGCATCGAGGAATTCGCGCATCATCTCACCAGCTACGGACAACACTTGGTTCAGTGGGCGAGTTGAGCGCTCAAGGCGAATTGCGTTTCGTCTGTTCCAGAGCAACCAAGATGTGATTGCGAAAAACTCTACCCCATAATCGTCCCTGACCTGCAAAAAACTAGGGAAAAGGTTAGTGAAATCCCCCGGTGGAGGGGAGACCGCATGTTGAGCCCAGGTGAGTGCTTTCCAAAGGTTGGCCACCTCTGTACAGCCCCACACTACATGCAGAATGTCTTCAGGGTGGGTTTTACAGATATTGCAGCGGTCAGAGGCCACAATTT
Source organism: Quercus suber (assembly GCF_002906115.3). NCBI lineage: Eukaryota > Viridiplantae > Streptophyta > Magnoliopsida > Fagales > Fagaceae > Quercus > Quercus suber. The sequence goes on from NW_027070003.1 coordinate 140,510, forward strand.
GGCGGCGGAAAAGGTTGTCCATCGTTGGGAGTGAGTTGTTGCAGGCTCGCCAAATAAAATGCTTCACCTTATTGGGAGTTCGTAGCGTCCAAACACCTCCCCAAAGCAGACGCTGGGGGTGCGGATTTGAGCTACCAGGACTGCTAGCTAAAGCATCACTAGCTAGCAGTTGATATGCACTTCGAGTAGAGAATACACCCGAAGGATTTTTAGACCAGATGATACTGTCTTGGGGCAGTCTAGTGCTTAGGGGGATACTCAATATATTTTTGGCTTCGTGAGGCAGAAACATGTGTCTGACCTCCTCCTCTTTCCAGGCTTCAGTCTCAGTATCAATCAACATACTCACCTTTGCATCAGGGGGAATAGAAGGGAGCGGTGAACTCACTGTTCTATAAACTTTGCCTGGCAGCCACTTGTCCTCCTTTATACTCACCAGTTTACTCTCCAAACCATGCCTTTCCGTACCACATCCTGTGCACTTAAAACACTCTTCCATGCATAAGAGCCATTTGTCGAATTAGTGGCTTCAAGAATAGAGCAATCTGGAAAAATTCTAGCTTTAAATACTCTATGGCAAAGTGACTCCAGGTTTTTTAACATCTGCCATACATGCTTGGCTAGTAAAGCTTCGTTAAATTTCTCAATCTCCTTGAAACCCATGCCTCTCACTTCCTTAGCTTGACAAAGACGCTCTCACTTTACCCAATGGATTTTCCTACTATCACCACTGTAGCCCCACCAAAATTTACGGATCATAGTCTCAATTTCCTTTATCAAACCTTTAGGGAGTTTAAAGCAACTCATAGAGTAGGCTGGGATGGCTTGGATCACGGATTTTATTAGCACCTCTCCCCCTACTTGTGATAGGAGTTTTTCCTTCCATCCTTGAAGTCTCTTCTATATTCTTTCCTTGATATAAACAAACTTTGTTTCTTTGCTCTACCCACAAAAGCCGGTAGCCCCAAGTAGAAAGAATCATAGAATGTAGAGGCCGGATTTGATCTGATCTGATCACAATATATATAATAATAAAAATGCCCAAATGGGCCTAATGTTTTAAAATAAAATGAAAGGGCTGGGGCCCCAACTAATGTACAAACTAACATGAGGCCTTTTTAAAAAAAAAAAAAAAAATAATACCTAACGGAGGCCCAAATTGCAAATATAGACTTTATATTAAAAAATTTATGTAAAATATATTATAATATGTTCGGTTCGGTTTCTGCCAGTTTGGTGTATTCAAACCTAAAACCAAAACCGAACCGAAATTTTCGGTTTTTAAAAATTAAAAACCAAAAACCAAAATTGAATCAATCCAAAACTGAATCGAAATTTTGGCAATGGTTTGGTCAGTTTCAACTGGTTTTTTCAGTTTGTCCGTTTTTTGCACACCTCTACATTCTTCCTTGCAAATTGAGCAAGCTCATGTGCCACTCTGTTGTAGTCCTTCTTCACATGCTTAATACTCCAACTACTAAAAGAGGAGAGAATGGTGAGGATTCCTTGGTACACATGATCGAGGCTGCCCTCAGTTTCAGCTACTGAGATTCCTTGGATAGTAGCTAAGGCATCAGATTCAACGATACTATGAGAAAGCTCCATATCTCTAGCTAATAGGACACCACACTCTATAGCAAGAGCTTCTGTTTCTATCACAGAGTATTGACCTTGAAGGTATTTGCACCAAGCAACAATGATCATATATTCCAGTAGAGTCTCTAATAGCTACTCCAACACTAGACATTCTGCCATTTTCAAACATAGCTCCATCAACATTGATTTTGAAGACCCCAAGAGGGGGTTTTGTCCATTTTTTATCTGTCAGAGACTGATGATAAGAGAAAGTTGTTGAGGCGCTTTTGAAGTCTTGAAGATATCTTTTAGCAAAATTCCAAATTTGGACAGGAAGTTGGCAGGAGGAAGTTGGCAGATTGTTGTTCTATCTTTGTGAACATGTGAAACGGGAGAAACATATCTATTTAAATGGGCTCTCCTAGGTTTAAGGCTACACAACACTTTTTTTTTTCAAAGGCTACATAACTCTTAATTCACCGATGGTGCAAAGGATTAGAACATGGACTTACTTAATAATTTAGGGCCGGTTTGGTAATATTATTTTAATAACATTATTTAAATATTGTGAAAATAGGTATGAGTGAAAAAGTGTTATGGAAATATGTGTTGTGCTGTTTAAACAACAAAAACTGTTGTTTAAATAATACAACCAAACAAACCCAATAAATCTTGACATGCTTATTAAATAAAAGAAATTAATTTGGTTGTTAAAAAAAACAAATAATCATATGTGTGACCTAGTGAAAATTAGGGTTTGTATGGTTGTATTGTTTAAATAACATAACGCGTATTTTCACAACACTTTTTCCTAAATGGTATATTTAGTACCAATTTTTCCTCAAAATTACACTAAAATCTTAGCATTCATTTCATAGGAAATTATGTACTTTTCTACAATTAAATATAACATGAGTAATTTTGTTCAATTAATGATATCTCATTCAAACCAAGTGTGGTTTTCGCTCATGACCAATCAAACTACATGAAATTTCATGGTTTTAAATATAACATCAAAATTAGTTTAATTACATGGTTAGATTTCAATTTAAGCTCGATCAAATTTAGCCAACCATAAGAATTGATAAAAATCAGCAAAAAATTGTTTTTAACCATTAAAACCATGAAATCCTTTAATGTAGGGCTAAACTTCTATCAAAATTTAGAGTTGGACAAAATACAGTATCAACAATCTTCTTAAACAATATTTTTTTTTTCTTTTCGGGTTGGACCTAGTATGGTGCTTTCAAATCGCAAAGGTGTGACTTGACTTACGAGTCGAACCCACTTGGCTCTGAAGAATTACAACATTTCCATTGTAATTCATAATCCATAATTCAGAAACTCTTAATTTGTGTTCTCATTTTCACTTACTCTAACTCATTTTGAGCTCTTTTTTAGAGTTTTGATGAGTGATGGAAAGTGAGAAAGAAAACCAGTAGAAATGATGTGGGTCTCAGCAAAAGTGAGTAAAATGAGTGATGAGAATTGAGTAATGAGGGATGAGAATTCGGCAAACCAACATAGATTTTTACTGCATGTTTGACCCGCAGGCATGCCCAACTATCCAAAAATTGGAAATCCCTGTCAAGTTCTACACTACACACACAAAACGACCTTTTTGTTCTTGCTTAAGGTGAAGAGATACCTCCAATTAACCACCTGTGAGGCAAGAAAACCAGATTGGTCAAGTACAAAATGAAAATTAAGAGCCAAAATTATGTTATAAGTTTTAACAATTAGTACCTAGAAATATTAAAATTTGAATCGAAGTTAGGAAGAACCACCGCTACGGTCCACATAATTGGAATTGAATGACACAAGTACTAGTATATTCTTCATATTCCAGATTTTTTTTTTGGTCACCGATTTCTCCAATTTACTCAAAAATTTTACTGTAAGAGTCAATGCAAAACTGTCATAACTAGAGGGCTTGAAATCAGATTATAAGTTCTTTACAGTCTTATGAAGAAGCTGAAATAAATTGTGTACATTACAGAGGCCATGGTTTTAAATGGTTTTAAATTGTATACATTACCAGAGATACAGGGCTATTTTGAAATAAATAAACTGTTCCATGATGCACATATTTTAAGGGCACTCATAACTCCAATTAAAAATATTTTAAGTGAACCAAAATGCATTGCCAAGGCCCAGGGCGGCTTAGAAGCCATTATGAAAATCCATGTTTGTGACAATCCAGACGATCTGGCAAAATGAGCTAATTCACGTGCTACACCATCGTAATCTCTTTTCAGGTGTTGGATCTTCCAATTACTAAAAGAGCCCAGCAAAGACTGAATACCTTGGACAACATGACCTGCTTCTCCAATAGTGGTTCCCAAGTTAATGGATTCAACAATTTTAAGTGCATTAGATAGATTCAATTATAATCTGGGAGAGCTGCAGTGTTCTCTAGCTAGCAAAATCCTTGCCTCCACAGCTATTGTCTGTGTCACTTCCACTAAGTAAGTAGCGGGTAGTTGATTACAAGACGCTGCTGCTACCAATCCTCTACAATCTCTAATCACTACACCAATACTTGATTGTCTACCATCCTCTGATGTTGCTCCATCCATCCACATTAATTTTATGGATGCCAGGATGTGGTGCTGCCCAACCTACAATGACAGGTTGCTGCTAATAGAGGGTGGCAGTGATAGCTCCCTCGTAATCATAAATGAGACACTTGGCAGTTCCCCAAATTTGTTCTGCTGGACTACCCTGTGAGTCATGCACTACTTGGTTTTAGTTGTACCAAATTGACCACGCAGTGACAAAAAAGGTTAATTTCAAGGTCTTCAGTGGTGCCATTTGCCAGCAGCTTCATCGCAATAACTGAGACATCTTGATTCACAGCCAAAAGATTAACCTGGCATGCCAGCCAATTACTCCAGACTTCCTTTTCCTTCTCACAAAGTAAGAGGGCATGTGTGGTGCATTTGATAGATTCATTACAGAGGGGACAAAGCTTATCAGTATTGACTCCTCTTCTCCTAAGATTTTGTAGAGTGGGCAGAGCATTCATACAAGCTCTCCAAGAAAATATCCTAATCTTTGGGGGGATCTTCAAATGCCACATTTTTTTTCCAAAGTGGGGTCCTAACATCACCAGCGGAGCTCTCACCTTCATCAGGTGCTTCGATCATTTTGAGTGCAACATAGTAAGCACTCTTGACAGTAAATTCACCTCTTCTATTTCTAGTCCATAAAATGCTGTCCTCAGGAAGATTGTAACTCGGGAATTCTAAGAATCATTTCCACTTAAAAGGGCAAGAATAGGTTTCTGAGCATGAAAATTTTCCACCACTTTGTGTCTTTGTTAATGAGGGAGGAGACCATAGGGCAATCATCAATAATCTGAATGGGAGAAACAACTTTATATGTAGTTGGTGTGGGGAGCCATTTGTCTTCCCAAATGTGTATCATCTTCCAGTTACCAACTCTCCACCATGTTCCTCTTCTAAGCTATTATAAATATTTCGCCAAGTTTACAATGGATTTCCGCCTAACTTTGCCTTCAAAAAATCTCCATGAGGGTAGTACCTCGCTTTGTAGATTCGGGCAATAAGGGAGCTAGGATTAGCTAGAAGTCTTCATCCTTGCTTTGCTAGCATAGCAAGGTTGAAAGCCTGGAGGTTACGAAATCCCACCACCATCTAGTTTTTACTTGCACATCTTTTTCCATACCACCCAAGCTATTTTCGATTCTTGATGTCTTTGGCCCACCAAAAATTCTTCGTCATGCCTTCAAGTTCTTCACATAAGCCCTTTAGTAATTGGAAACAACTCATTGTATATATGGGGACCGCTTGGGCTATTGCCTTGATAAGAATTTCTCTCCCACCCATAGAAAGCATTTTTTCCTTCCACCCCGAAAGCTTTTTCCCCACTTTTTCCTTGATTTCTGCAAAAACTTCATTTTTGGATTTTCCAATAATTAAGGGAAGGCCAAGATACTTGCTATGTCTTGTGTCTTGCATAGGTCCCAGAATGTTCAAGACCTCATTCTTAGTTTCCTGGTCAGTGGTGTGGCTAAAAAATATTGAGGATTTGTTAGCGTTAATCTTTTGTCATGAGGCTGCTTCATAATGCTCCAAGATTTCAACAAGCTTGTGGGCTTCATGGTAATACGCTTTGCAGAACAGAGGTTGTAATCCGCAAAGAAGAGGTGAGTGACTTGGGGGCATCCTCTGCAAGTGGATAGACCATTGAGGGTTTGATTGTTTGCTACATTATTGATTGGTGCCGAGAAACCTTCTATACACAGCAAAAGAGACATAGGATGATAGTGGGTCACCTTGGCGTAGTCCCCTTGAAGGGACTATGTTGCCATGCGCAATGACATTAATTAGCACAGAATAGGATACGGTAGAAATGCAATGCATAATCCAATCAATCCATTTTTCATGAAATCCAAGCTTTCGCATAACTTCCACTATAAAACTCTACTCTACTCTATCATAAGCTTTGCTCATATCTAATTTGACCGCCATGAAGCATTTTTTTTCCATCCCTTTTATTTTTAAGGTAGTGCATCAATTCAAAAGCAACAAGAATGTTATCTATAATTAAACATTCTGAAAGGAAAGCACTTTGATTCTCAGATATAATATACGGGAGAACAACTTTAAGGTGATTGGCAAGGACTATAGAGATGAGTTTATATACAACATTAGTCAGACTAATTGGACAAAATTCTAACATTCTAGTGGGGTTTTTGGTTTTCGGCACAAGTGTGATATTGGTTTGTTGATTTCAGCCTTAGAAATATTTAAGGACATTGAGCACCATATTTGTAACATTTGTACCAACAACATTTCAATATTTTTCATAAAAGATAGCAGACATACCATCTGGTCCAAGAGCATTGGTTGAGTGCATTTGTTGAAAGGCTGACCAGACTTCTTCTCTGGTTACATCCCTTGTAAGTTCTGAATTCATCTCAGCTGTGATCCATGTAGGTATTGTACTTGTAACCTCCATAATCTGCCTTGGGTTAGAGGTGGTGTAAATGTTTTCAAAATAAGAGATGGCAGCCGCAGCTATGCTATCTTTGTCTTCACACCAAGTTCCTTCATCATTCCAAATCCTAGAGATTGTATTCTTCTTTCGAAGTTCTGATGCTTGAGTGTGGAAGAACAGTAGTAATTTTATTTTGAGGGAATATACCACTAGTAATTTGAGTCTTGGTAGAATTAGACCATTAGTATACTATTATCTTAAATAAATAAATAAAAGAAAAAAGAAAAAGACATGTTATTTTCTTCTTCTTCTTCTTATTTAATTTTATGGTAATACTAGTTAATTTTTTGGCAATGCTGTAATACCTGTTAAGCAGTTTCTACATCAAGATCAGATGATTATCTTGGTGTTTCTTCTCTCCAAAAAAGGAAAATAAAATAAGTAAATAAAAAGGAGTGAGAAGAAGATTTTTTTTTTTAGAAGAAGATAGATAGATAGAACTAAACCAAGTGTAGCGGATTGCAAATTTTGGATAACATAGTAAGATATGACTCAACCAATTCTTTGCATTTTTTAATAGGAAATTCTATGCATTGTGTGTGTACTTTGTACTATATCTCAAAATATCTAATATTACTAGTTTGGACAATTTTCTATTTCGAACATTTGGAGCTATTATTTCATATTCTTATTTTTATCTTTCAAGTTAAGGCACTCAGTTTTTGTTTAAATATCTTTCTAAAAAAAGTTTTGTTTAAATATGCATTGAGAGACTAGTATGATCATATTGGTAGGTTTGGTATTTTGACATCTAAGTTACGAGTTTAAATCATTGGCATTTCAAATTGGATTTTTTGATCACTATATCTTTCATATCCGAATTAATTATTCAATATGTGTGCAAGATTATTGACACAACTATCTCATGGTAGAAAGTGCTAATGTTGTAAGTCTTGTCTTCTCACTCCCTCCTTTCATATCCCTTGTGTCTTCTAACTATATTATCTCAAAAAAAAAAAAAAAAAAAAAAAAAAAACTCATGGTAGTTGATGATGCAAATTATGGTGCAACCCTTGTGTCTTCTAACTATATTATCTCAAAAAAAAAAAAAAAAAAAAAAACTATCTCATGGTAGTTGATGATGCAAATTATGGTGCAATTTTGACTTGAGCAATGAACACCTATAATGAGAAAAACAATAGGAAGCACACTGGTGTTTTGTTAGATTACCATTTTTTTGGAAATTAACTTAGAGCGTTTACTAGTATTCAATGTGTTACCTTTGCTATGTCTTGCCCGTTTATTGAATAATGGTGGCATATTAGCTGAGATTGTTAGTTATTTTTAACCTTCTTCGTGTACATAATTATTGCCTTCACTATTTACCTTGATTGAGATCAAGAGTTGTCCAAGATATGTGTTCAATACTTATTTTTCTAATTAAGTTGGACTCAACTAACGTGTACTTATTTATCTTATTTCTATCCTTATCAATTGCCTCCCATTATAAGTCCGATGTGCCTTATATTAATTTGATGCTTTCTGATTGAATTTTAGAAATCTAACCATTGATTGTATGTTTTTAATGTTCATGTAAAATTTCGTTTAAATCGGATTTTATTTACTATTTGGTCAATCACTTTTTTATAATGCATAATTTTATAATACAAAAATATGAAATTTAAACATTTAATTAATAAGATAGTTATTGATCTTCTTGAAATTTTGCAAGTATGGAAGATATGATAATTAAGAACATGCAATCTAATTGTTAGATTTTCAAAATTCACATCAAATAAAAATATATAAGGAGTTTGAAGGGGTTTTTTTTTTTTTCTTCTTTCCAAACTAATTTAGAGGGAAACAGTTCCCATCATCTGGGGCCATTTTGGTTATCTTTGCCATTATATAACTATTAATTTATGTCATTTCGTTAACTTTTATTCCACTGTTCTAATAAAGTGGCATATTTTTAATGGAAAGTGCAAAAAAGTACTACATGTTTTACTACATAATACTTACAAACTAATATAATAATAAATATTATTAATGGGCTTAAACCACCTCATAAATGAATATTTGAATTGCATTTTTTTTATTGGTGTCACATAGATTTGTAACTTAATGTTATTCTCAAAAAAATTTGTAGCATTTTTTTTTAGAGAAAAAAAAATGTACTTAATGTAGTAAAATTTGTAGTACCATAATACTGCTCATTTTTTATAGTGAATAATCTAACATGGACCAATTTATTTATTTCTTTAAAAAATGACATTATCACCTAGCACCATTAGTGCGATGGTCACTCTACAAATACAAAGTTCTTATGAGGTGCCTAATAACATCCGATATGATGGAGACAGCTAATATTGGATTGGATTGGTAACGGTAAATCACCTCTCACTTCTTACTTTTTGTTCAAAAATTAGGGTTTTTTTTTTCTCTCTCTTTACTGATAATATGCTAAAATGCATAAGTTAATTAAGAACCCCACGTGAATTTAAGAAAAAAACGTTTCACTAATATATATATATATATATATAATTAAAAGATACGAGACATAATCAAACTAAAAAGAGAGAGGGAAAAGGGAAAAAAAACACTCTTTAAATTATGTGACGGAAGCACATTGTGTAAGCTCGAATCACTAAAAAAAAAAATATATATATATATATATATATATAGAAGATATAACTTTAAAAAAAATTCTTAAAACTTTTGGTAGTAAAATTTTGGTTGAAGTATAGTTTTTAATTGAAACTCTTGAAATTTGGTGGTAGAATTTTATTTAAAGTAAATTATCTTCTTCCTTTTTTTTTTTTTTTTTTTTTTTTTTTTTACTTTGTATTTATTTATAACCAACCACATTGAAAGAATAGTGTAATTCTTACATTCAGTTTTATTGCATATTCCTCTCACAAAATAAATAAATAAATAAAATAAGAAAAAAAGTAGCAAGCATATGTGTGGGAGGATGGAGATCAGATCTGAATTGGTAAAATAAGGATCAAGTATGTAGTAACAATGCATATCTCTACTAATTTCAGTAAATGATAATATGGTACGTCATTTGCATTAGGCCATGAACGAGGCCCTCGGATTTTGAAAAAAAGGTGAAGGCAGAGGGTGTTACTTAGATAGCCTCAGCCCGCAGTCCTTAGGACAAGAAATTGTAACAAATTCCACCACTACACCCCTTCATTAATTGACAGTGCCACGGTTCATTAGATTCATGGCAACATTAGCTGTGTGTTTTCATGTCTTTTGTGTGGGTAGAAAATTGTGTTTGGGAGCAATTTTGTGTTTTATAAGAATTGAGAACCGACTTAATTTAGTTCTCAGTTCTTATAAAACACTAAAAACTTATTTCCTATTTTCCAAGGTTTTCAAACTCAGACCGTTCATTGAACCGTAAAATGGAGAGGTTCAAGGTTTTTGAAGTCGAACCAAGGTCGAACCGTGGTGACGTCATAATTAATTTAATAATTAATTAAAGCCTAAATGTAGATATTAAATTTATAAAACTAGCAAAATTGACTAATATATCTATATATATGAGGGAAATTTAATGATTTTCAAGCATATATTTAATAATTAAATAAGAAAGTTAATAAAATAAAATAATAACCATGAGAACATTAAAATTTATGATTAATTTTTGAAGTAAAGTTGAATATTTTTGAAAGATTTTAATTATAATTTTTTTATTCCTTGTAAGAAATGGATAATTTAATTAAGTAGAATAAAATTGTGTTAAATTGTTTTTATAAAAATAAAAATAAAATAAATTGTTAAGGGGCTAGACCGCATGGTTCTTGCCACTAGTTCGTGCGGTCCAACCCCGGTTGTAGGGGTTCACGGAATTGTCACATATGCCCAGTTCTTTATGCTTAAAAAACTGGATTTCAATCCGGTTCCCGATTTTCACGATCCGACCTCCCGGTCTAATCCGGGTTTGAAAACCTTGCTATTTTCAGTCTTGTACGATAAAAGTTGGATTCAGATTTTTGAAAACAGAAAGACATTTGCCAAACAACATTTCTCTTGGTGGGGCCCACGATTTTTATAAATGAAAACAAACAAGTTGAAAACACCTTCACCAAGGCAAAGAGTATCAAGTTGGAATTCCCCACCAAATCCCTATTATTCTTTAGAAAATAATTTAGAGCCTATTTGGTCAAAAAAAAAAAATTATGTTTTCAAATCTAAAAAATAGTTCTCAAAAATTGTAAGGAATAAGTTTTCAAACACACAATTTTACCACATTTTTTGTTTGGTACTTGATGAAGCCAGAAATGTGCTTCGTCAATACGTTCCTCGTCAGTACGATGGACGACATCCGAGACCTGTTGTCAACACAAGAAGAAAGCAAAGGGGTAACTTCGCTGGCGTGGGGCTAGTTGGGAATACTCCGATGCTTAAGTCAGATTATGTAATCCCAAACTTAACTTTCTCACAGTTCTCTTTTCTCTCGTGTTTTGTTGCTTGTCCCTTACCTTTGCATCGGTCTCAACTTTTATATCCTTCTCTAGGTGGGTGCAATTATGTCCGTTAAATGCTGGGTCGAGCGTTTCTCTTCTGACCGTTGCATTTAATGGGTAATGATAGTCTCAGTTAAGACGTAACGAATAACCGTTGCGCCGTTCCTGTTCTTGGGAGATACTGTATTTCCAACAACAAATCTGGTCGTCCTTTGCTGGTATTTGACGATGCCAGTCTAGCAACCTCGTCTGCCTCAGAATTCTCTTCCCAGGGCACCTGGATAATCTTGACATCATCAAAGTTAGAAATTAACTAATTAGCCAAAGCCAAGTACCTCTTCATTCTGTCCTCCTTAGCCTCGTATTCATTGTTCAGTTGTCCGGTCACAAGTTTCGAATCAGAGTTCAATATCAGGCTCCTTACTCCAAAAGCCTTTGCCAACCGCAGGCCTATCAAGACGGCTTCATATTCTGCTTCATTATTTGTCACAAGGAATTAGAGTCTTACCCCGTACTTGATGATGTCATTTTCTGGGGAGAAGAGAATCACACTTACTCCGCCTATGCCCGATGTCGCTGATCTGTCCATGTATATCATCCAATGTCCTAATTTTGGATCTTGGTCGACTGTAGTGAATTCAGCAACGAAATCTGCCAGTGCTTGGGCTTTAATTGCTGTCCTAGGCCTGTAATCAACGTCGAACTGGCTCAATTCTACCGCCCATTGAACTATTCTCCCTACTGCATCTGGCCTGCCCATGGCCTTTCGTAGCAGTTGGTCCGTCATTACCAGTATCGTGTGTGCTTGGAAGTAAGGACGGAGCTTTCTTGACGCAACAATCAAAGCAAAGGCTAGCTTCTCCATCCTGGGGTATTTTGCTTCTGCCCTCTGGAAAGCTTGGCTTGTGTAGTAAACTGGTCTTTGAACTTGGACTTCTTCTCTAATAAGTGTCGAGCTTATTGCTGTTTCAGAGAAGGCAAGGTATAAGAATAAATCTTCCCCCTCGACGAACAAGCTTAACAATGGCGGTTTGGATAAGTAACTTTTGAGAGCTTGGAAAGCTACTTCGCACTCGTCTATCCAATGGAAAGCCTGCTTCAGAGTCTTGAAGAATGGGAGACACTTGTCTGTCGCTCTGGACACAAACCTGTTTAAGGCTGCTATGTGTCCTGTCAACTTCTGAACTTCTTTCACACTCCTTGGTGACGTCATATCCAATATGGCTTTGACTTTTTCAGGGTTAGCATCTATGCCCCTCTACGAGACCATGAAACCCAAGAACTTACCAGATGACACCCCGAATACACATTTGACTAGATTCAACCTCATTTGATACTTCCTTAACACATCGAAAGTTTCCCTGAGATCGTCTAGACGCTGCTCTGCTTTTCTACTCTTTACGAGCATGTCGTCAACGTAAACCTCCATATTTCTTCCGATTTGCTTACAAAACATCTGGTTTACTAACATTTGGTATGTAGCTCTTGCATTCTTCAGGCCAAAAGGCATGACCTTGTAACAATATAACCCCTGACAGGTAACAAATGCAGTTTTCTCCTGGTCTTCCTTACTCATGCGGATCTGGTTATAGCCTGAAAATGCATCCATGAAAGTTAATAACTCGTGGCCTGCCGTTGAGTCCACCAGCTGATCAATCCTAGGGAGGGGAACACTGTCCTTAGGACAAGCTCGGTTGAGATCTGTAAAATCTACGCACATGCGTCATTTCCCGTTGGACTTTTTCACCATGACGACATTGGCCAACCACTCGGGATAATATACTTCCCTAATGAATCCAGCTGTCAAAAGCTTCTCTACTTCTTCCATAACTACTTTGTTCCGTTCTGGGGCAAAAACTCGTCATTTCTGCTGACGGGTTTTTTGGCAGGGTCGACATTCAGCTTGTGCTCGATGACCTCATTTTCTCTCCCCAGCATATCTTCGTGGCTCTAAGCAAAGACATCTAGATTTTGCTTGAGGAATTCCATAATCCTGCTTTTCAAAGCGATGCTAAGTCCTATCCCCACCTTTGTCACTTTCGTCGTGTCCCCGTCTACCAGGTGCACTTCTTCCAACTCTTAGGACGATTCTTTTGGTTCCTCTTCCATTACCCATGCATGGTTTTCTTTTGAAGCCAGTACTGCTTGATAACATTCTCTAGCCAATAGTTCTCCATATACCTGACCTACCCCGTTTGGAGTCAGAAACTTCATCTTCAAACAGTAAGTCGATGTTACTGCTTTGAGCCTGTTCAGTGTGGGTCATCCTAAGATGACATTATAGGACGACGGGCAATCAACGACCAAGAAATTTGCTTGAATTGTCACCTGCGTTGGGTATGTTCCAGCCGTAATGGATAACGTGACGATTCCCCTTAGGTAAATTTTATCTCCGTTGAAACTGACCAGTGGAGAATTAAAGGATCTAAGCCTCTTAGGATCCAATTTCAATTGTTGGTAGGCCATCATTTACATTATATCTGCCGAGTTTCCATTATCCACTAGCACCTTCCTTGTGGCAAATCCTTCCACCCCCAAAATGATGACAAGTGGATCATCATGAGGTTACTTTATTCCACTCGCATCTCGCTCAGAAAATGTGATGTCGTCATCATAGGACCGTCAATACTTCTGGGACGGATGTTTCATATGAACACTATTGACCTATCTGTAATACGTCTTCTTTAAAGACTTGTATGAGCCTTCTAATACGGGCCCTCCAGCTATTGTCTGTATTTCTCCCACGACTTGCTTTGGATGATCTCGTCTATCGTCCTTCGCATTGTCATGATTTTTATCCTCAGCCCTTAGTCGAGGCTGATGATCCCTTTTAACAAACTTTTGAAGCTTTCCACGCTGGATCAATTCCTCTATTTGTTCTTTCAGATCGTGACACTCATCAGTATAATGACCGTGATCCTTATGAAAACGAAAATACTTCTTTGGGTCACGTTTCTTCGAGGATGTGCTCAATGGCTTTGGCCACTTCAACCCTGGCTCGTCCTTTATCTGCATTAGGATTTTGTCTGCAAGCATAACCAATGGAGTGAATTTTTTTTTTTCCTCGAGGTGTCAAGACTACTCTTGCTGGCCTTTGTCTCTGAATACGAGTCCTTGCGATCCCTTTTCTTACCATGAGACTCACTGGTCTCGTCCTTTTTCCATTTTCCCATTAAGCCCTTGGCCGTAAGGGCTTCCTCCCCATTCATATACTTCTGGGCTTTGAACAGTAGATCCGTCATGGAGGTTGGTGGCATTTTGCCCAATGAAAAGATAAGGTCGGGATTATTGAGCCCTGCCTGGAAGGTAGTCATGATGACCTGATCATCAGCTTCGTAGATCTCCAATACTGCCTTATTGAACCGCTTCATATAATCCCTCAAGCTCTCCCCTTCTTGTTGTCTTATTGTTAGCAAGTAAGAGGTTGGCCTTTTGTGCCGCTGTCCGCCAATGAAATGGTGAATGAAGGAGTCACTGAGTTGCTCGAAATTTTTTATGGAAGACGCTGGCAACTTGCTAAACCAAACTCTTGCGACCCCTCTAAGGGTGGCAGGGAACGACCTACAGATAACCTCGTCCGGGGTTTGTTGCAGGTTCAGGATGGTTTTGAAGGCTCCTATATGGTCAAGGGGGTCCTTTATATCATCATAGAACTCTAGTTGTGGCAGACGGAATTTTGGAGGTAGGGGGCACTCCAAGACACTGGGCGTAAAGGGCGAGTCCGTTCGTTTCAGCATGCCATCCAAGTTCATTGCCGTCTTTCCCTTCATGGCATTTTTCACTTCATTGAGCTCTTTCCTTAGATTCTGCATCAAACTGTCATTGCTAGGTATAGACTATCCAATGTACTCTGTTGCATCCTTTCCCTTGCTATTCGCAGAGCTACTGGTTTCCTCATCATGCTTGCTTCGACTCCACCGATGAAGCGAAGTGTTGCTTCCCTCTAGACGGGCTCGTCGTTTCAGCTCTTCGTTTTGCTTCATTAACTCCTGCACATTTGCTGTCAAAGCCTGGATTTGTTGAGCCATCACCACGGGGTCTAGAGGCGTTACTGCTTCGTTGTCCATCTCTAGACTGGAACTTTATTGGTAGGAACACGATGGTCGCTTCCCACAGACGGCACCAAACTGATGAAGCAGGAAATGTGCTTCGTTAGTATGTTCCTCGTCAGTGCGATGGACGACCTCTGGGACCTGCTGTCAACATAAGAAGAAAGCAAAGGGGTAACTTCGCCGGCGTGAGGCTAGCTGGGAATACTCCGATGCTTAAGTCAGATTATGTAATCCCAAACTTAACTTTCTCACAGTTCTCTTTTCTCTCGTGTTTTGTTGCTTGTCCCTTACCTTTGCCCTGGGCTCACCTTTTATATCCTTTTCTAGGTTGGTGTAATTATGTTCGTTAAATGCTGGGTCGAGCGTTTCTCTTCTGACCGTTGCATTTAATGGGCAATGACAGTCTCAGTTAAGACGTAACGGATGATCGTTGCACCGTTCCTATTCTTGCAACTGTCCCAGTGTAGTTATAGAATGCCAGTTGTCTGGCTGGCACTTAGCTGTGCTATTAATGTGCATATGCCTTGCCAATTGTGATGACGGGATCTTGCCCCTATGTTCGTCTCTACAAAGACGCAGAATAGATCATCGTTACTATAGACGACCTTTCTCAAATATCCGTCAGTACCTATTTTAGAAAACAAGTTCTCAAAACTAAAAACTGAAAAAATGATGTTTTATATCAATTTTTAGTTCCCAAAATTACATGTTATTTTGACAAAAGTAACAATACAAAATTGTTAGGACTACAAAAACCCACTTAAACAAACCCCATAAATCCACCACCGTGACTATGTCCTACCACACCAAAACAAACCTAGAAATCTCTATATTGATAACCTAAAATCGCAAAAATCATATCATTAAATATAGTTATGTCCTTAGAAAACACCAAAAAATTGTTTCATGTTTTCTGTAGGGATAGGGGCCCAGAATCATATATTGGGCCTTGGGCTTGGTTCGAAGACATTAAATGGTCTGAGAAAAGACAAATAGTTATGAGGGTTTCTAATTTTAAAGTCTCATAAGTAAGGAACGAATGGAGGGTGGTCCGAGGAGGAACTTCTCCTCGGATATGATGAATGCAGCTTAAATATGTATTCCAACAATCAAGATGACCTTCCAGGAGGCCCTAGCGATAAGGACGTGCATCATACACGTATAAGGGTGATGGGAACTTAGAAATATCTAAGGAAAAGCTGCTACCATCACATTAAATACACTGCAGCTACTTTTTTGGCTGCATTTATGTGAAGAAGACCCTAAACAATGTTGCCTTAGCTACTACGACTCACAAAAAACCAAAGAGAGTGTCTGATGGGACAGACACTCAAGTCAGGGCTCAGATGATCAACAAGTATAGGATCAAGATGGTCAAAAGGGAGCTATATAATATGAGAGACCCTCCATGAGAGAGGGATTGGAAAAATATGAAAAGAGTTCTGTAGCAACCAAAATCGTATTTATACCCCTTTGTTATTGATTTATATATATATATATATATAAAGATCTCCTTGGACAGTAAATAGATTCAGCTCTATTTTCCTTGTTCGTGCTTAATCATCTTTTAAATCCATACTAGCTGTTGTCAAATTCATTAGGGCCTAATTCTCCAACTCACTCTTTACAAATTTATTATACTGGGCTCACTAGGCCAAGATCCCATACATTTTGGGTTTAGGTTGCCAAACGTCTCCTTACATTTTCAATTTGGAATTTTGAAAATTTGAAAACCAAAACTGAAAATACTTGTCAAACAATATTTCTCTTTATGTGGTCCAGGGACGAAGTCAAAACTTGAAGTTAGGAGGGCAGCTTTGCTATTAGTTGCGTGTGGCGATTCTAGCATTCGACTCGGTTGCTTAACAACTATTTTTTTTTTTTTTGGTATTTTTTTGTATGCGTCCAAGTATGGACAAAATTATTTTGTTTAAAATTTTTTAACAGGTTAGGTTGTTTGTTTTGGGTAAAATTGGTTGATTGAGTTTAATTGTTTTTAACTTTACTATTGGTAATTTTTGTTGTAGAATAATATTTTTGGGCTTACTTATTTTACTTTAGATTTTAGATCTGGCCTTTAAAAAGAGAAAAATGCTAGAATTACAATTTTTTTTACAAATTATTAATGTGGTGAGCGGTTATTAGTAAGTAAAAATGCGATGTAAGTGATGAACCCAGGTGCAAACCAATAAAATTTTACTCCCGCAACAGTTTGTAAAAATGTTATAAAAAAGTTTGTGGCAAGAGTAGTACTCTTAAAAGAATCAATGATAATGTTAAGTGGGGGCAAAATGTGATTTTATATAACAAAATTGCTAAAATTAGTGCCTATATATATATATATATTAATTTTTTTTTAAATACGGGTTCATTGCCCCCTCATCCAAGTCTCCCTCCGTCCTTGACATGGTCCACAATATTTCTCTTTTATTTATGGTATTCTTGTGGTGGACAGATTCCGAATGTACTATTGACAAAGATGCTGTTTGGGTTTTTTTGATGACCCAAGTGGAGATTTCAGAGATGTGTGTCCCAATTATGGAATTCTGTTCTTCACTTTTTAGTGCAGCGGTCTTCACTTTTTTTTTCAAACAAATGTATTATATGTTCACATCATTTTCACAATATGGCAAGTTGTTACTGGTTATTATTATTAGGGCAAAAAAGTAATCTTAGTGTTAGGTTTAAATTTGAACCAATAACAATTAACCACCTATGATTTGTTGTGACAATATTGAAACCTTATTTTACATTATTATTATTATTATATAACCTAGATGGATCCAAATCCCTTTAACACACTTTTCACCTTTCCTCTAAGCTTCTTTTGCCCTACCTTTTCTCAGAGCTTCTTCTCCACTTTTTCACCACCTTTTCTTATATCTCCTTCTCCACTTATTCACCTACCTTTGAGCTCCTCCTCCTCCGCCAAATGCCGTCCGTTTCTCTCAAACCCACCCTCAACCTCCACAAATTCCATTTCTCCAAAGCTCCATTTCATCACAATTTTCCTTCTTCCCTAAGCTTTCTGAAACTCCTTTTCTCCAGATTTGCATCTCATTACAACTTTCCTTCTTCCCTAAGCTTTCCAAATGGTTACAACTCAAGCTCTCTAACTTTAACGAAGAAATGTTATTCAACCATTAGAAGCAAAGTAGTATTAGTTAGTGATTGAAAGCGACTTGGAAAAAAAATACTAGTCTGGCTGATCTAGACAAGCCCTAGTTTTTAGACACAGGATGCATGAATTTCTTTCTTTATGAAATCTTTTAGTTCTTATGATGTTTTCGATGGTTGTCTGGCCCTAGTTTTATGTAGTTTTATTTCATTTTGACAATTGTATTATGTTGATAGTGATTGTGTTTGGGCTTGGAGATTGATGTTGGAGTTCGATGTCTTGTGTACTTTGCCATAGCCTTTGATGAAGTTAATGTAATTCATTTTGCTTTTCTTCTTCTTTCTTCTTTAGTAGTTTGAACTTTTGAACCATGTTAAAGAAATTAAGAGGACCAGGATACTACAACCAAAAAATGTTTATTACCAAAAAAAAAAAAATTTATTGCAATAACATTAGAGTTATAGCAATAGTTTACGCAAGGTGTTGCAATAAAATTTGCGGTAATACTTTTGTGCTACAAAAAATTTTGTTGCAATAAACTTTAAATATCTTAATGACAATTTTGATGTAATAATATATTTGCGATTGCAATTATCAATTTATTACCTTGAATATCTTGCAGTAGCTATTATTTTACAAATTTTATTTCAATAGATTGAAAATAATTGACAAAAATAATTTGGGTTAAGTTATTGCAACAATATTTTCATTGTAATAGATAATTGTTTCACATATTTCATTACAATAGATGGTTACTATTAGATTATTGTAATAATATATTTGTTGAACCTTCAGGTTTGTCATTGCAATAAATTGTAAAATAATTTATATTTAGCTATTGCAATGATATATTTGTTGCAATAAGCTATCACTTTGAAATTTCTATTGTAATAGATTGCAAAATAATTGATATCAAGTTATTACAACGATTTCTTCAATTTTAGTTATTGCAAAAAAAATTCTCCAATTTAGAACGATTTCTTTAATTTAATTTTTTTTTAAAAGACAAGTTCTAAAGAAATGATGTCAAAAGGCAAACACCCCTAAATCCTCCTCTAAGCACAAAGGCCAGATATGATAAATATGCCTCTGTTGCTGTGGGGCACTGGCACCGGGCAAGTCAGTGAGTGTTGCGCAGCTATAATAAGAGCACTGAGCTTGCCATTTACTATCCCTACTCTACCCTCTTTTAATACATTCTTTTTGCATTTTATCCCCACCCCCATTGCCCCCTTTCTTTTGTTTCCACTCTAAATTTTATCCTCGTTTTGGGAACACCCTAACTTTGTCATCTCTTTTACTTTAATGTTTGAGCAAAAAGTAAGAAGTAAGAGGTAATGTAATGCAGTATTTTTTGGTTTTATGTTTTCAAATTTAGAACACAGTTTTTCTAAAAGTGCTGGTATAGGTTGTATTCATATTTTCATAAATACCCTATAGGGGCGGTTTTAAAACTGCTGGTATAGATAGACCTATACTGGCACTTTTTTATTATTATTAAAAAGCAGAGGTATAGGCCCTGAAATCCGCCAGTACAAGTCTTCAAAACTGTTGGTCAAGACTGTCCCGACACAAGTAAAAGTGCTAGAACTGTGTCTGAAAAGCACCGGGACCTATCCCAACATTTTTGAAAGGTGCTGGTATAGGTCCAGCGACCCTATACCGACTGTCACTACGCGGCAATTTAAAGCGCCGGGGTAGGCATTTTTGGCATATTTTAGCTCTTTTTGGGGTGTCCCAGCGCTTTTGCAAACGCTGGGATAGCCCCTTTTTTTTTTTTTTTTGTAGAGAGAGAGGATACCCAGTGCTTGTACAATCCAACTTTGCAATAACATTTCTTGGTTAAACTTAGAGAGCATAAGTCGTAACTATTTGGAAAGCTTAGCAAGGAAGAAGGAAAGTTGTTATGAGATGCAGATCTGGAGATATAGAGTTAGGAAGAAGGAAAGTTGTGATGAGAAGCTTTGGAGATATGGAATTTGTGGGGGTTGAGGGTGGGTTTGAGAGAAACAAATGGCATTTTTGGGGAGGAGGAGCTCAAAGTTGAGAAGAAGCAGCTCTGAGAAAAGGTAGGGTAGAGGATGCTTTAAAGGGATTTGGATCCCCAGGTTATATAATAATAATAATAATAATAATAATAATAATATAATTTAAGGTTACAAATACTATACAGCACACACTACCAGAGACATACATACACCACAACACTAACTCCAACACACAACAACCTAAGACAAACTTCAAACCAACAGCTAAGAAAAAAAAAAAAACAAAATAGCAAATATATATTATGTTCTAAAATAAATAAAATTCAAATCAAAGAAAAATGAATCCGAAACCCACTACAAATAGCAGTAATCAAGAACAATAGAAACATGAATTATTTTTTTATTTTTTATTTAATTTGGAGCAATGCCCTAATAAAAATATATCAATACCCCCAAATATATATTATATTATATCCCTTCACATTACACCCGAATCTAAACAAAAACATACAAAACAATATCTAAATATTATTGTATTTGTATTATGTTCACGACAGGAAAATAATAATATACATATACACACACAATACATGGTAGGAGAAATAGTTGCAAGAGCGGCTTCGTCACAGAAAAACACAGAAAAAGAGAGAGAAAAAAGAACAAAGACACTACAAAAAAATCGTCCTATTGTAGTGTTTTTTTCCTGGCACTTTTAAAAACTACCATAATACAGAAGCCTATAGCAGTGCTTTTTGAAACTGTTGGTATAGGAAATCCTATTACAGCATTTCAACACCGGCGCTTCATAAATCACTGCAATATGAGACCTATAGCGGCGGTTTCCAAAACCGCTGGTATAGGAAGCCCTGTTGCAGCATTTTCAAATCGCCGCTATAGGTCAAAATTACCGATATTTTTTTTAATCATTTTCTCATTTGAAAAGAACCTATCTCAGCACTTTAAAGTGCTATAATAGGTTAACCCTATCACAGCGCTCTCGAAAGCACTAGAATAAGATAACTTTATTCCCTTATGGAGGAGACCTATCCTGTCGCTTTAAAAAACACTGGAATAGAGTTAACCTATNGGGTAGAGGATGCTTTAAGGGATTTGGATCCCCAGGTTATATAATAATAATAATAATAATAATAATAATAATATAATTTAAGGTTACAAATACTATACAGCACACACTACCAGAGACATACATACACCACAACACTAACTCCAACACACAACAACCTAAGACAAACTTCAAACCAACAGCTAAGAAAAAAAAAAAACAAAATAGCAAATATATATTATGTTCTAAAATAAATAAAATTCAAATCAAAGAAAAATGAATCCGAAACCCACTACAAATAGCAGTAATCAAGAACAATAGAAACATGAATTATTTTTTTATTTTTTATTTAATTTGGAGCAATGCCCTAATAAAAATATATCAATACCCCCAAATATATATTATATTATATCCCTTCACATTACACCCGAATCTAAACAAAAACATACAAAACAATATCTAAATATTATTGTATTTGTATTATGTTCACGACAGGAAAATAATAATATACATATACACACACAATACATGGTAGGAGAAATAGTTGCAAGAGCGGCTTCGTCACAGAAAAACACAGAAAAAGAGAGAGAAAAAAGAACAAAGACACTACAAAAAAATCGTCCTATTGTAGTGTTTTTTTCCTGGCACTTTTAAAAACTACCATAATACAGAAGCCTATAGCAGTGCTTTTTGAAACTGTTGGTATAGGAAATCCTATTACAGCATTTCAACACCGGCGCTTCATAAATCACTGCAATATGAGACCTATAGCGGCGGTTTCCAAAACCGCTGGTATAGGAAGCCCTGTTGCAGCATTTTCAAATCGCCGCTATAGGTCAAAATTACCGATATTTTTTTTAATCATTTTCTCATTTGAAAAGAACCTATCTCAGCACTTTAAAGTGCTATAATAGGTTAACCCTATCACAGCGCTCTCGAAAGCACTAGAATAAGATAACTTTATTCCCTTATGGAGGAGACCTATCCTGTCGCTTTTAAAAACACTGGAATAGAGTTAACCTATCCCAACGTTGTTAAAAGCATTGGAATAGGGTCACTCTATTCCATTATGGGTATACCTATCCCGGCACTTTTAAAAGTGCTGGTATAAGTTATATTCATATTTTCGTAAATACCCTATAGGGGCGGTTATAAAAATTGCTGGTATAGATAGACCTATACCATCGCTTTATATATATATATATATATATATTAAAAAGCGTAGGTATAGGCCCTGAAATCCGCCGGTATAGGTCTTCAAAACTGTTAGTCAGGACTGTCCCGACACAAATAAAAGTGTCAAAACAAAGTCTGAAAAGCACCGGGACCTATCTTAGCACTTTTGAAAAGCATTGGTACAGGTCCGGCGACCCTATACCGATTGTAATTGCGTGGCGGTTCAAAGCACCAGGAAAAAAAAGTGCTAGGATAGGCATTTTTGGCCTATTCCAGCGCTTTTGGGGGCTATCCCAAGGCTTTTGCAAATGCTGGGATAGCCCCTTTTTTTGTAGTGACAGAGAAAAAGAGAGAGGATACCCAGTGCTCGTACGATCCAACTTTGCAATAACATTTCTTAGTTAAACTCAAAGAGCATGAGTTGTAACTATTTGGAAAGCTTAGCAGGGAAGAAGAAAAGTTGCTATGAGATGCTAATCGGGAGAAATAGAGTTGGGAAGAAGGAAAGTTGTGATGAGGAGCTTGGGAGAAATGGAATTTATGGGGGTTGAGGGTGGGTTTGAGAGAAACAGATGGCATTTTTAGAGGAGGAGGAGCTCAAAGTGGAGAAGAAGCAGCTCTGAGAAGAATGAGGAGCTTAAAGTGGAGAAGAAGCAGCTCTGAGAAAAGGTAGAGCAGAAGATGCTTTAAAGGGATTTGGATCCCCTGGTTATATAATAATAATAATAATTTAAGGTTACAAAGTCAGGGTGAGACAAGTGGCACGTACCAAATCTGTCCATACAGCGCTGGGATATAAGTTAACCATATTCTAGCGCTTTTAAAAGCGCTGGAATAGGGTTACTCCATTCCGTTATGGGGTATACCTATCCCGACGCTTTTAAAAGCGCTAGGATAGGATTACTCTATTTCCTTATTGAGGAGATCTATCTTGGTGCTTTTAAAAGCGCTGGAATAGGACTACTCCATTCCATTATGGGGCATACCTATCCCGGCGCTTTGAAAAGCGGTGGACTAGAGATTTCTCATAATAAATGACCAATACCCTCCTAAAACTTAAGTAATGACCAAATTACCCCCCAAAAAAACATCGAAAAAGACCAAAATACTCTCGATTACTTGAAAAATACCAAATTACCCCCATAAATAAAAAAAGTGACCGAAATGCCCTATAAACGCAAAAAATGTCCAAAACTATTCAAAATGATAGGAGATAAAACCATCTCATTAGTAAACTATTCAAAGCTATAGTTTTTTTTCTTTTAATGTTGTTTTGAATTTATTAACTGCATGGATTCATGAGTTTTATATTATAGATTGATATAAAATTCGACATTCACAATAATTATAAATAGATGTGATTTAATGGTGGTACTAACAAACTGCTAATACATTGATGTAAACTAATCCATTATGCATTTATTATATTGTAGGATGGTGATGATGATTTGGCAGCGGATGTCCATTCTTTCAGTGATAACCGCGTATCATCCGATGACACGCATTAGGTGATAATGATGTAGACGGTGGACCTTATTTTGGAGTAACTACTTGGACATTTTGATATTTATAATAAAGTTTTAAACTTTGATCTATATATGTTATAGTTGGAAACTTTATTATAAAATTCTATAAACTTGGGATGTATTATTTTTTGTATAATAATCTAGATATTTGGGATGTAATTATTGATATGGTGTAATTAAATATATTTGGTTTGTTGGTTTAAAGTGGTATTGTATTTGATATTGGAAAATATGAATTGTAGGTTCTATAAAGTATAGATTACAGGTGCTATAAAATTAATAATAATTAAAAAAATAAATAAATAAATAAATAAATAACCTATTGCAAAGCTTTACAAACCATTGGAATAGGGTATGGCATAAGCAAGGCCTATTATGGCATTTTAAAAGCACTAGTATTGGCCATATTATTTCACCCATTGAAGACCTATACCAGCACTTTTAAAAGTGTTGGTATAAGCTATATTCATATTTTCGTAAATACCTTATAGGGGCGGTTATAAAACCACTGGTATAGATAGACCTATACCAGCGCCTTTTTTTTTTTTTTTTTAAATTATTAAAAGCGCAAGTATAGGCCCTGAAATACGCCGATACATGTTTTCAAAGCTGTTGCTCAAACCATCCCGATATAAGTAAAAAAAGCCAGAACAAGGTCTAAAATGCGTCGAGACCTATCCTGGCACTTTTGAAAAGCGATAGTACAGGTCCGGCGACCCTATACCANGAGAAGAAGGAGGAGGAGGAGCTCTGAGAAGGAGGAGCTCAAAGTGGAGTAGAAGTAGCTCTGAGAAAAGGTAGGGCAGAAGATGCTTTAAAGGATTTGGATCCCAATGTAATAATAATAATAATATAATTTAAGGTTACAAACCTGTCGGGGTGTGTGTTTGTACCACTTTAAACCAATTCATTATTAATATGATGTAATTAAATATTTTTGGTTTGTTGGTTTAAAGTGGTATTGTATTTGCTATTGGAAAATATGAATTGTAGGTTCTATAAAGTATAGATTACATGTGTTATGAATTTAGGTTCATTACAGGACTATAATAATAATAAATAAATAAATAAAACCCTATTGTAGGCTTTAATTACAAACTGCTGTAATATGGTATGGCATAAGCAAGGCCTATTACAGCATTTTAAAAGCGCTGGTATAGGCCTTGTTATTTTATCCATTGAAGACCTATACCATTACTTGGATAAATAAAGTTGGGAAGAAGGAAAGTTGTGATAAAGAGCTTTGGAAAATGGAATTTGTGGGGGTTGAGAATGGGTTTGAGAGAAACAGATGGAATTTTTGGAGGAGGAGGAGCTCTGAGAAGAAGGAGGAGGAGGAGCTCTGAGAAGGAGGAGCTCAAAGTGGAGTAGAAGTAGCTCTGAGAAAAGGTAGGGCAGAAGATGCTTTAAAGGGATTTGGATCCCAATGTAATAATAATAATAATATAATTTAAGGTTACAAACCTGTCGGGGTGTGTGTTTGTACCACTTTAAACCAATTCATTATTAATATGATGTAATTAAATATTTTTGGTTTGTTGGTTTAAAGTGGTATTGTATTTGCTATTGGAAAATATGAATTGTAGGTTCTATAAAGTATAGATTACATGTGTTATGAATTGTAGGTTCATTACAGACACTATAATAATAATAAATAAATAAATAAAACCCTATTGTAGGCTTTAATTACAAACTGCTGTAATATGGTATGGCATAAGCAAGGCCTATTACAGCATTTTAAAAGCGCTGGTATAGGCCTTGTTATTTTATCCATTGAAGACCTATACCATTACTTGGATAAATAAAGTTGGGAAGAAGGAAAGTTGTGATAAAGAGCTTTGGAAAAATGGAATTTGTGGGGGTTGAGAGTGGGTTTGACAGAAACAAATGGAATTTTTGGAGGAGGAGGAGCTCTGAGAAGGAGGAGGAGGAGCTCTGAGAAGGAGGAGCTCAAAGTGGAGTAGAAGTAGCTCTAAGAAAAGGTAGGGCAGAAGATGCTTTAAAGGGATTTGGATCCCAATGTAATAATAATAATAATATAATTTAAGGTTACAAACCTGTCGGGGTGTGTGTTTGTACCACTTTAAACCAATTCATTATTAATATGATGTAATTAAATATTTTTGGTTTGTTGGTTTAAAGTGGTATTGTATTTGCTATTGGAAAATATGAATTGTAGGTTCT
The DNA here is from genome assembly GCF_002906115.3 of Quercus suber. Classification (NCBI taxonomy): domain Eukaryota; kingdom Viridiplantae; phylum Streptophyta; class Magnoliopsida; order Fagales; family Fagaceae; genus Quercus; species Quercus suber. Next base: position 166,638 of record NW_027070003.1, read on the forward strand.
ATAAAGTATAGATTACATGTGTTATGAATTTAGGTTCATTACAGGTACTATAATAATAATAAATAAATAAATAAAACCCTATTGTAGCGCTTTAATTACAAACTGCTGTAATATGGTATGGCATAAGCAAGGCCTATTACAGCATTTTAAAAGCGCTGGTATAGGCCTTGTTATTTTATCCATTGAAGACCTATACCATTACTTGGATAAATAAAGTTGGGAAGAAGGAAAGTTGTGATAAAGAGCTTTGGAGAAATGGAATTTGTGGGGGTTGAGAATGGGTTTGAGAGAAACAGATGGAATTTTTGGAGGAGGAGGAGCTCTGAGAAGAAGGAGGAGGAGGAGCTCTGAGAAGGAGGAGCTCTGAAAGGGGTCAGTGAGTAGAAGTAGCTCTGAGAAAAGGTAGGGCAGAAGATGCTTTAAAGGGATTTGGATCCCAATGTAATAATAATAATAATATAATTTAAGGTTACAAACCTGTCGGGGTGTGTGTTTGTACCACTTTAAACCAATTCATTATTAATATGATGTAATTAAATATTTTTGGTTTGTTGGTTTAAAGTGGTATTGTATTTGCTATTGGAAAATATGAATTGTAGGTTCTATAAAGTATAGATTACATGTGTTATGAATTGTAGGTTCATTACAGGCACTATAATAATAATAAATAAATAAATAAAACCCTATTGTAGGCTTTAATTACAAACTGCTGTAATATGGTATGGCAAGGCCTATTACACATTTTAAAAGCGCTGGTATAGGCCTTGTTATTTTATCCATTGAAGACCTATACCATTACTTGGATAAATAAAGTTGGGAAGAAGGAAAGTTGTGATAAAGAGCTTTGGAGAAATGGAATTTGTGGGGGTTGAGAATGGGTTTGAGAGAAACAGATGGAATTTTTGGAGGAGGAGGAGCTCTGAGAAGAAGGAGGAGGAGGAGCTCTGAGAAGGAGGAGCTCTGAGAAGGAGGAGCTCAAAGTGGAGTAGAAGTAGCTCTGAGAAAAGGTAGGGCAGAAGATGCTTTAAAGGGATTTGGATCCCAATGTAATAATAATAATAATATAATTTAAGGTTACAAACCTGTCGGGGTGTGTGTTTGTACCACTTTAAACCAATTCATTATTAATATGATGTAATTAAATATTTTTGGTTTGTTGGTTTAAAGTGGTATTGTATTTGCTATTGGAAAATATGAATTGTAGGTTCTATAAAGTATAGATTACATGTGTTATGAATTGTAGGTTCATTACAGGTACTATAATAATAATAAATAAATAAATAAAACCCTATTGTAGCGCTTTAATTACAAACTGCTGTAATATGGTATGGCATAAGCAAGGCCTATTACAACATTTTAAAAGCGCTGGTATAGGCCTTGTTATTTTATCCATTGAAGACCTATACCATTACTTTCGAAAATGCTGGAATAGGTACTGCCTATGTCAGCGCTTTAGCATTGGTATAAGTTGTATTCATATTTTATAAATACCCTATAAGGGCAGTTATAAAACCGCTGGTATAGATAGACCTATACTAGCACTTTTTTTTTTTTTAATTAAAAAGTGTCGGTATAGGCCCTGAAATACGCCGATACATGTTTTCAAAGCTGTTGCTCAAAACCATCCCGATATATGTAAAAAAAGCTAGAACAAGGTCTAAAATGCGTCGAGACCTATCCTGGCACTTTTGAAAAGTGCTAGTACAGGTCCGGCGACCCTATACCAACTGTCATTGAGCGACGGTTTAAAGCGCTAGGGAAAAATGTGCCGAGATAGGCATTTTTGGCCTATTCCGACGCTTTTTAGGGCTATCCTAGTGCTTTTGCAAACGCTGGGATAGACTCTTTTTTTTTTTGTAGTGAGAGAGAAAAGGGAGAGGATACCCAATGCTCGTACAATCCAACTTTGCAATAACATTTCTTGGTTAAACTCAAAGAGCATGAGTTGTAACTATTTGGAAAACTTAGCAAGGAAGAAGTAAAGTTGCTATGAGATGCAGATTTGGAGAAATAGAGTTAGGAAGAAGGAAAGTTCTGATGAGGAGCTTTGGAGAAATGGAATTTGTGGGGGTTGAGGGTTGGTTTGAAAGAAACGGATGGCATTTTTGGAGGAGGAGGAGCTCAAAGTGGAGAAGAAGCAGGTCAAAGTGGAGAAGAAGCAGCTTTAAGAAAAGGTGGGGCAGAAGATGCTTTAAAGGGATTTGGATCCCCAGGTTATATAATAATAATATAAAAATTAGGTTACAAACCTGTCGAGGTGAGACAGGTGGCACGTACCAAATCTATCCATGCAGTACGGAAATTTAAATTTGTTGGTCCGAGAATGTTTTGCTTGGAGGGGAGATAAAGTAAAAATTATATTAAGGGAGAGAGGTACTACATTCATAATATTTTTGCAATCTTTTTACAACAAATCATTGATGGTTAGTTGTTATTGGTTCAAATTTAAACCTAATACTAAGATTACTTTTTTGCCCCAAAAATAATAACCAGTAACAACTTGTCATATTGTGAAAATAATGTGAACATATAATACATTTGTTTTTTTTAAAATAGGTGAAGATCGCTGCACAAAAGATCGCAGCACTGAAAAGTGAAGAACAAAATTCCATAATTGGGACACACATCTCTGAAATCTCCACCTAGGTCATCAAATAAACCCAGACAGCATCTTTATCAATAGTACCTTCAGAAACTATTCACCAAAAGAATACCACAAATAAAAGAGAAATACTGTGGACCATGTCAGGAAGACTTGGACGAGGGCGCAGTGGCCCCCCTATTTTTGTTTTTTAAATTAATATATATAGGCACTCATTTTAGCAATTTTGTTATATAAAATCACACTTTACCCCACTTAACATTATCATTGATTCTTTTAAAAGTACTACTCTAGTCACAAACTTTTCTATTACATTTTTACAACTGTTGCGGTAGTAAAATTTTATTGGTTTGCACACGGGTTTATCACTTACACATCGCATTTTTACTTACTAATAATTACTCACCACAATAATAATTTGTAAAAAAGTTTGTAATTCAAGCATTTTTCTCTTTTTAAAGGCCAGATTAAAATCTAAAGTAAAATAAGTAAGCCCAAAAAAATTATTCAACAACAAAAATTACCAATAAAGTTAAAAACAATTAAACTCAATCAACCAATTTTACCCAAAACGAACAACATGACCCGTTAAAAAAATTTTAACAAAATAATTTTGTCCATAGTTGGACGCATACATTAAAAAAAAAAAAAAAAAAAAAATTAGTTGTTAAGCAACTGATTCAGATGCTAGAGTCGCCACGTGCAACTAACAACAAAGCTGCCCCTCCTAACTTCAAGTCCTAACTCCGTCCCTAGACCACATAAAGAGAAATATTGTTTGACAAGTATTTTCAGTTTTTGGTTTTCAAAATTTCAAAATTCCAAATTCAAAACATGAAACAATTTTGGTGTTTTCTAAGGACATAACTATATCTAATGATATGATTTTTGTGATTTTAGGTTGTTAATATAGAGATTTCTAGGTTTGTTTTGGTGTGGTAGGACGTAGTCACGGTGGTGGATTTATGGGGTTTGTTTAAGAGGGTTTTTGTAGTCCTAACAATTTTATATTGTTACTTTTGTCAAAATAACATGTAATTTTGGGAACTAAAAATTTATATAAAACATCATTTTTCCTGTTTTTAGTTTTGAGAACTTGTTTTCTAAAATAGGTACCAAACAAAAAATGAGGCAAAATTCTGTGTTTGAAAACTTATTCCTTACAATTTTTTAGAACTATTTTTTAGACTTGAAAACATAAAACAAAAAATTTTAACCAAATAGGCTCTAAATTATTTTCTAAAGAATAATAGGGATTTGGTGTGGAATTCCAAGCCAAAATGGAAAATTAGCCATAATTTTTAAACATTATAATTAGTAGGCTAAGTTTTCAAACTATATTTTTTACTAGCATCTCGAGTCTAAGAGACTCGATTTAGGGCCTCTAAATTAAGTCTTTGAGGGTCGATTTTCATGTTCTCATCGGGTCTGAGTTGACACTTTTTTCACGTGGTGTCTACCTGTAAATCGAGTCTCTAAGACTTGATCTACTCGATTTACATCCATATCTGACCTTAACAACAAAGAAAATATTATTTTCGACAACAACAACAACCACAACTAATTCCATCGAAGACTTCTAACCTTAACAACAAAGAAAATATTATTTTCGACAACAACAACAACCACAACAACAACAACAATGATTCCATCGACTTCTTCGAGTTCTTTAGTGACCTCAGTTACTCTGAAAATATGTGTTCATTAGAGGAAAAAAAAAAAACCCAAAAACAGAAAGGCCGTGCGAGACCCAGGCCACGCTGCGACCTGGGCCGTGCGCCGACCTGGGTCGCGCTGCGACCTGGGTTTGGCGCGGCCTAGGTCGGCTTGAGCTTGATCTCCATTTCTTCTTCTTCTTCTTCTTCTTCTTCTCTCTCTCTCTTTCTTTTTTTCTTTCTTTCTGCGTTTTTGCTGTTTCTGTATTTTGGGTCTTCTGAGTATATTTTGTAGTTATTTTGGGATTATAAATCGAGTCTTAGAGACTCGATTTTCAGGTAGATGCCACGTGGAAAAAAATACCACATCAGACGTGATCAACCCATGAAAATCGAGTCTCAAAGACTCGATTTATAGGCCCTAAATCGAGGCTCTTAGACTTGAGATGCTAGTAAAAAATATAGTTTGAAAACTTAGCCTACTAATTATAATGTTTAAAAATTATGGCTAATTTCCCATTTTGGCTGAAATTCCAACTCAATACTCTTTGCCTCGGTGAAGGTGTCTTCAACTTGTTTGTTTTCATTTTCTAAAAATCATGGGCTCCACCAAGAGAAATGTTGTTTGGCAAATGTTTTCCTGTTTTCAAAAATCTGAATCCAACTTTTACTATACAAGACTGAAAATAGGAAATAAAGAGGCGTTTGGTACATGCACTTAGAAATATGTGTTTTATTGTTTGAAAACATGTGTGAAAATATGTGTGGGTGAAAAAGTGTGTGAAAATACATGTAATGTTGTTTAAAAACATGTGTTTTTTTTTTTTTTTTGAAATAGTGTACCAAACAGGGCCTAAGTTTTTAGTGTTTTATAAGAAATGAGAACTAAATTAAGTCGGTTCTCAATTCTTATAACACGCAAAATTGCTCCCAAACACCATTTTCTCATTTTTTAGTTTTGAGAACTTATTTTCTAAAACAGGCGTTAAACAAAAAATGCAGTAAAATTGTGTTTTGACAACTGATTTCAAATACAATTTTAGAAAAACTGTGTTCTAAATATGAAAATATAAAACCAAAAAATTGGTGAACTAACTGCATTACATTACCTCTTACTTTACTTCTTACTTTTTCTTCAAAAATTAAAGTAAAACAAATGACTAGACATGGCAAAACAGGTCAGACCTGTTTCACTCGACCCATTTGACCCGCAATCCGTTTGACCCGTAACCCGTTTGACCCGTGACCCATTTTGACCCCCGACCCGACCCGACCCGACCCGACCCGACCGTTTTGCCACGTCTACCAACGTTGAGTAAATTGAGATTGAGATGTAATTCTTATAAAATATTTACTTATTCTTCTTCACTTAATATGTTATGTACTCTATTATAGTTTGTTATTCTTTACTTGTCACCTTCATTTTTTCTTCCTACTTTAAACAGATCAAAAATTATACTAAGATTAGCTTCTAGAAAGCTGGAACAAGAGTTGCACCAAATTTAGGTATCAAGTGTTTAGTAGTAATTGATAAGCGGTAACAGTATCACCAATGAGAATCTAATCACAGTTAAAGAACTCAAAAACAATTGACAAATTGCATCTATTTCCAAAAAAACAAACTTGTTTGAAAAATACGGGTCAACTCGACCCGTCCCGCGACCCGACTTGACCCGCGACCCGTTTGACCCGTTTAAAAATGACCCGTTTTGACCCGCGACCCGATTGACCCGACCCGAACCTGACCCGATCCGCCCATTTTGCCATGTCTACAGATGACAAAGTTAAGGTGTTCCCAAAAATGAGGATAAAATTTAGAGTGGAAACAAAAGAAAGTGGGCAATGGGGTTGGGGACAAAATGCAAAAAGTATGTATTAGAAGTAGGGTAGAGTAGGGATAGCATATGGCAAGCCCAATGCTTTTATTATAGCTACGCAACACTCACTAACAAGCCCAGTGCCAGTGCCACATAGCAACAGAGGCATATTCTCATATCTGGCCTCTGTGCCCAGTGCTAACCAACAGCTGCAACAACTGTACCCTTGCCTACGCAAATTAAATTATATAAAATTGTAAAACTTGTCGAACAAGTTGTAAACAAATCGGGAGATTTTTATTTTCTCTTTTTTTATGAACAACCTGTCTTGTCTTTGGCTATATACTCTTTAATATAATGGTCAGGTTAATTATTCTTATTTTGTTTAAGTAGACTCTATAATTAGCTACGTTTCAAATGTTTCTTTGTAATTTTAGGGGGAAAAAATATTACCTACATTAACCTAGAAAAGAGAGAGAGGTTCCATGGACCAGTTAACAAATAATGAATAAACCCCACTATGGGTGCTTCTTAATTCGATCGGCTTCTATTTGGTTTCTTTCCCAAAAAACTATGTATCCTTTTCATTTTCAGTACCAAAAAAAAAAAAACCCTGGAACCCATTAAAGAGATGGGCAAGACTTGGGTTAATTCCAATTTGACATATTGATTGGAACCAAAATGACTAAAAAGATTCCAGTTTCTTAGAAACCAAACAGAAAAGTTGCTAAAAACCCAGAAAGGAAATCACAAAATAAACCCCAAGCATATTAAATATAAAAAAAAAATATTTTATATTATATTTCTCATGAAGAAAATATGTCATGATCATGGTTAAAATTCTGAAACATATTTTATTTTGTCATCTATAAAAGAAAATAAAAATTTTCACTTAGGTTTTACTAGAAAGAGCAAAAGAGCAAACATTTTACTAGAAAAAAAAATTTAAAATTATTCATAATAACAATGAAAACATTATTGGTTACCTGTTGCTTAGGAGAGATCAAGTTAGAAAAAGCTCTCTTGGTACTCTTAACATAAACAACGACCTTCTTTTAGGCCCCAATAAGTTGAGCACTCATCGTGAAGAAGAAAATTTTCAAAAAAGAAGGGTGTTCCATGATATTCACTTTCTAGTTTAACTCCTTTTCTAGAACTCACTAGTGCAATGATCAAAATAGGTGCTGAACTTAAATTTATGTTGGCCTGAAGGTATGTTTTCATATGCTTCCTACACGGCATCTAAGTCGTAAAATGTTATTCATTAAGACATGATATGCTCAAAAATTCAGGCCCAACAACTATAACTCTATTGTTCTTATTAATTCTCCATATTTGCAGTGATATTGTAAGATCACCAGCCTAAATTAGCTAAAACTCATAACCTTGCATGGATTATTTTTCAACTGCTCACCAATTTTTCCTTTCTTAAGCTTACGCAAGAGTGCCAAGAGACAAGTAGTTACGCTTATAAGGTAAGGATGAAAATTGGAGTGATGTTTAAAATTGTAAAACTTGTGGAATAAGTTCTAAACAAATAGGTAGATTTTTTTTCTCTCTTTTTATGAACTACCTGTCTTGTCTTTGTCTATATACTCTTTAATATAATGGTCAGGTTAATTATTCTTATTTGGTTTAAGTAGACTCTGTAATTAGCTATGTCCTCAATGTTTCTTTGTAATTTTGGGGGAAAAAAAAATATTACCTACAATAACCCAGAAGAGAAAGAGAGAGAGAGAGAGAGAGAGGTTACATGGACCAGTCAACAAATAATGAGTAAACCCCACTATGTTGTAACTTTTTCTAATTATAATGCATTGGTGAGCAGCCACCACCTGCTGTGGCCAGACATCAAACATTAGCCACTACACATCAAGGACACTATTAATAACCACTCTCTATATTGATACACAAACCTCCTGATGCATGACCAATTAACATTCCCCCCCACCCCCAAAACAAAAATAATGAGGAACTGCTAAGCTACAGACTAGTGAGCACCCCCAAAGTTTTAAATGCCTTCAAGGCCACCTTCCCCAGTATTGGAATTGCTACCACTAAGTTAAAATTCCTTCCTTGCTGTTGGTTGCTCCCCAAGAAGTTGGGATGGCCATGAATCCATTGGAGTGGGATACCTGGCATGTGGTTTGCTCAGATTTGAGTTGGGCTTAAATGTCTGCTGGGTAACATCAGGCAATGCCTCTGGACAAATGGGGAGGACAAAGACAGCAGGTACTTGCTGTGATGAGGGTTCAACAGCAGGCAATCTGACACAGTCTCCCGGGAAATGTGAAGTCAGTTCTGGTTGCTGAAATTCGGGAGGTGGTACGTTCAAGTCGGGTTTAGATTGGGCTATTCTCTCTTCTAGTTCACTTTGCAGTTTTTCAATCTCGATTTCTAGGGCAGAATTCTCCTCCCTCAGCTCATTCTTCTCAACGGTCACCTGTTCAAGACAACTTTAATTTCATATAGTTTCTTCTTAGCAATTCAAGACTAACAGGCCTCTTTCACAAAAAGGACAACGGTTGAGGATCAGCTCAAAGTAACTAGTAGAAAATAAAAATACAACTTGAATGGATGAACTTATGTTTCGACCACTTAAACTGGATAACGTCACACATGGGATAAAACTATTTACCAGAGATCAGTCAGAGATAGTTAAGGAAATTACATATTTAGATTCAGACAAGAGAGATGTGTGCTCCTTTTTGAGGCACTCAATCTGGCTTAACAAGTCCCTCAACAGTCGAGTAGCTTCACAAAGTACAGAGGCCTTTCCACTGTTCTGTTGGGTCAGTTCTACACAAGAAAATTTTTGACATAAGTAATGATCTATCACCATGATCCATCATCACACAAAAACATCTGCTGTTTATATACTGAAGACCAAAAAGCTAATCAAGACTATAAGATTGATTAGAATAAACATGTTGACAGTGGAATTTTATAAATCTAAAACATGTAGGTGGCAAAGAAATATCATGAGAAGAATGGAAGTTACCAAGAGCACTGGCCAGGTCGAGAAATAGATCATTCAAATGTTCACGCTTCAATTTCTCCCTCTCGGCTTTTTGTATTCTTTTAGGAACTTTCCCCTTATTCTTTTTGCCAGGACAATCCCTGCGACACAAACAGCTTTAAGGCATCTAAACAAGGTGCCCTAGCTATTTTCATCCAAATATGCAAACCATGTGAAGCCACTTAGATGTGTTTTTTTTTTTTTTTTTTTTTTTGATGACATAGGAGAACTTCACTCAGATTAGTTGCACGTCGCAAAGCATACTGTACAACAATCTTCACTGTTAATCAAACTCCTATGGGTAACTGACTCAACCCGCCAGAACTAGTTACTTGGTAATCCAAGGGCTTTTCACCCCTGACGGGCTAAGCACTTAGATGTGTTATAACCAACTAGTCTCAAAAACTTAGCATGCACACTGGTTATTGCCAAAACGTATGTTGCTAGGAAAAAGTTATAAGCATTTAGCATCTGTAGGAATATGCCAAAGATGCCTGCTTATGCAGAACAATGCATCCAAATATAACTCAAGTGTGCTACTCCAACAAAAGTATTAAGGAAAACATAAATGAAGGGGGCCTTAAAGAATGCAAAATAAAAACTAGCTAATAGTAATAGATGAAAAGATTGAGACAATGTCAAGATGTCTAAAGGTTGGTAAACAAAGATAACATAGCCTGAATAGATATAGAGTTTGTTCTTCATGTTGCATGTGATAGAAAGGTGGGTTCCTCAACTGAATCGTACCATACCATACTATGGGAGGGGTCCATACCTCCTTTAGATAGATAGAGCCCCCAGTAGCCTCATATTAACACTATGAATTTGAATTAGAGCTTGACAGAAAAGGTGAATCCAGAATTTGGAGAAATCATGAAGACAATCTAAGCCAGCATAACATCACATAAACCCCCTTTTTTTTATAGGTAACAGGCATCTTCATTAAAAAAAAGTATGTCATGTTCATGATGATGAACAGACTATACTAGAAACAAATACAAACAAATCAAACAGAGATAGAATGCACAAAATCAAAAATGGAATAAAATTTTTAAATCAAATTGTTATTCTTCAGAAATGGGGTTGAATCAAATTGTTATTCTTATTCTTATTCTTCCTCCTTGACATGGATGATAGAAAGTTATTTACGGCAAACTAATTTCAAGTTCATAAATGTTCGTCGCTTCTTTTTTCTGTCAAAGCATATTTAAGGTTTCCTTTTATTTTTTACACAAGATATAATCCACCTACCACCAACTTTAAAGGATATTGAAAATTTCCCAGCGGTATACTGCAAATTAACAGAGAACTCACAAATTTCTCAAAATGAATGATGGCACCTAATTGACATCAACCTTTCATTAAATTGTATACCTTTAATAAGAATAAGCTCTGGCTCTAACAGCACCTCCTCCTCTATCCCAAGAATAGGTGGAGGGTGACATCATAAATTCAAGACCCAAAGGATCTAGGTGCACCTATAACTTAACAATTGGAAAATTACATTTTAACCTTTCATTCGTTGGGGAAGGGGCTTGTGGGAGCACCAAAAGAATTGAGTTATATTGCAATAATTTAGTAAACTCATATAACTGGTCATTTGTAAGGCATGTCCAACCCATAACATCATTCTCCTAATTAAAGTCTTACAGGTCTATACATTTTATACCCAATTGCATTTAATTTTAATAATACCTTCTCTCAAGTAAAACATTCTCTTAAATTGTAATTTGCAGTTTCATGTACACTAGTTAACAAATAGAGAAAACCAACCATGTAGTAACTACATGTGTACATTCCATACTACTCAATATACATCATCCATCAATCTATAATTCAAGCACTAAGATGCACTGCTTAAATTACAACATATATCTCATAGTTAGAATCACACTACCATCCAGCAACAAAATTAGGATCTATAAGCAAATTACCTGTCTATGGAGTCCTCCGTCACCACATTGACATTGTCCACCAATGGACTTTGAGCCTCTGAACTCATGCTAGTCCCAATAAATTAAAATCCAGCTAAGGATCAATCCCCTAAAATCACAAACCAAAAAAGTCAAACTTTCTTGTTTTATTATTGCAGATAACTAAATAAAAAAGAGTAAAGACATACACACACGCACATACATACATACATACCTATATATACATATTATGACTGAAAAATTATCTTTTTTTTTTTTTACCCGACCCGACCCGACCCGACCCGACCCGACCGTTTTGCCACGTCTACCAACGTTGAGTAAATTGAGATTGAGATGTAATTCTTATAAAATATTTACTTATTCTTCTTCACTTAATATGTTATGTACTCTATTATAGTTTGTTATTCTTTACTTGTCACCTTCATTTTTTCTTCCTACTTTAAACAGATCAAAAATTATACTAAGATTAGCTTCTAGAAAGCTGGAACAAGAGTTGCACCAAATTTAGGTATCAAGTGTTTAGTAGTAATTGATAAGCGGTAACAGTATCACCAATGAGAATCTAATCACAGTTAAAGAACTCAAAAACAATTGACAAATTGCATCTATTTCCAAAAAAACAAACTTGTTTGAAAAATACGGGTCAACTCGACCCGTCCCGCGACCCGACTTGACCCGCGACCCGTTTGACCCGTTTAAAAATGACCCGTTTTGACCCGCGACCCGATTGACCCGACCCGAACCTGACCCGATCCGCCCATTTTGCCATGTCTACAGATGACAAAGTTAAGGTGTTCCCAAAAATGAGGATAAAATTTAGAGTGGAAACAAAAGAAAGTGGGCAATGGGGTTGGGGACAAAATGCAAAAAGTATGTATTAGAAGTAGGGTAGAGTAGGGATAGCATATGGCAAGCCCAATGCTTTTATTATAGCTACGCAACACTCACTAACAAGCCCAGTGCCAGTGCCACATAGCAACAGAGGCATATTCTCATATCTGGCCTCTGTGCCCAGTGCTAACCAACAGCTGCAACAACTGTACCCTTGCCTACGCAAATTAAATTATATAAAATTGTAAAACTTGTCGAACAAGTTGTAAACAAATCGGGAGATTTTTATTTTCTCTTTTTTTATGAACAACCTGTCTTGTCTTTGGCTATATACTCTTTAATATAATGGTCAGGTTAATTATTCTTATTTTGTTTAAGTAGACTCTATAATTAGCTACGTTTCAAATGTTTCTTTGTAATTTTAGGGGGAAAAAATATTACCTACATTAACCTAGAAAAGAGAGAGAGGTTCCATGGACCAGTTAACAAATAATGAATAAACCCCACTATGGGTGCTTCTTAATTCGATCGGCTTCTATTTGGTTTCTTTCCCAAAAAACTATGTATCCTTTTCATTTTCAGTACCAAAAAAAAAAAAACCCTGGAACCCATTAAAGAGATGGGCAAGACTTGGGTTAATTCCAATTTGACATATTGATTGGAACCAAAATGACTAAAAAGATTCCAGTTTCTTAGAAACCAAACAGAAAAGTTGCTAAAAACCCAGAAAGGAAATCACAAAATAAACCCCAAGCATATTAAATATAAAAAAAACATATTTTATATTATATTTCTCATGAAGAAAATATGTCATGATCATGGTTAAAATTCTGAAACATATTTTATTTTGTCATCTATAAAAGAAAATAAAAATTTTCACTTAGGTTTTACTAGAAAGAGCAAAAGAGCAAACATTTTACTAGAAAAAAAAATTTAAAATTATTCATAATAACAATGAAAACATTATTGGTTACCTGTTGCTTAGGAGAGATCAAGTTAGAAAAAGCTCTCTTGGTACTCTTAACATAAACAACGACCTTCTTTTAGGCCCCAATAAGTTGAGCACTCATCGTGAAGAAGAAAATTTTCAAAAAAGAAGGGTGTTCCATGATATTCACTTTCTAGTTTAACTCCTTTTCTAGAACTCACTAGTGCAATGATCAAAATAGGTGCTGAACTTAAATTTATGTTGGCCTGAAGGTATGTTTTCATATGCTTCCTACACGGCATCTAAGTCGTAAAATGTTATTCATTAAGACATGATATGCTCAAAAATTCAGGCCCAACAACTATAACTCTATTGTTCTTATTAATTCTCCATATTTGCAGTGATATTGTAAGATCACCAGCCTAAATTAGCTAAAACTCATAACCTTGCATGGATTATTTTTCAACTGCTCACCAATTTTTCCTTTCTTAAGCTTACGCAAGAGTGCCAAGAGACAAGTAGTTACGCTTATAAGGTAAGGATGAAAATTGGAGTGATGTTTAAAATTGTAAAACTTGTGGAATAAGTTCTAAACAAATAGGTAGATTTTTTTTCTCTCTTTTTATGAACTACCTGTCTTGTCTTTGTCTATATACTCTTTAATATAATGGTCAGGTTAATTATTCTTATTTGGTTTAAGTAGACTCTGTAATTAGCTATGTCCTCAATGTTTCTTTGTAATTTTGGGGGAAAAAAAAATATTACCTACAATAACCCAGAAGAGAAAGAGAGAGAGAGAGAGAGAGAGGTTACATGGACCAGTCAACAAATAATGAGTAAACCCCACTATGTTGTAACTTTTTCTAATTATAATGCATTGGTGAGCAGCCACCACCTGCTGTGGCCAGACATCAAACATTAGCCACTACACATCAAGGACACTATTAATAACCACTCTCTATATTGATACACAAACCTCCTGATGCATGACCAATTAACATTCCCCCCCACCCCCAAAACAAAAATAATGAGGAACTGCTAAGCTACAGACTAGTGAGCACCCCCAAAGTTTTAAATGCCTTCAAGGCCACCTTCCCCAGTATTGGAATTGCTACCACTAAGTTAAAATTCCTTCCTTGCTGTTGGTTGCTCCCCAAGAAGTTGGGATGGCCATGAATCCATTGGAGTGGGATACCTGGCATGTGGTTTGCTCAGATTTGAGTTGGGCTTAAATGTCTGCTGGGTAACATCAGGCAATGCCTCTGGACAAATGGGGAGGACAAAGACAGCAGGTACTTGCTGTGATGAGGGTTCAACAGCAGGCAATCTGACACAGTCTCCCGGGAAATGTGAAGTCAGTTCTGGTTGCTGAAATTCGGGAGGTGGTACGTTCAAGTCGGGTTTAGATTGGGCTATTCTCTCTTCTAGTTCACTTTGCAGTTTTTCAATCTCGATTTCTAGGGCAGAATTCTCCTCCCTCAGCTCATTCTTCTCAACGGTCACCTGTTCAAGACAACTTTAATTTCATATAGTTTCTTCTTAGCAATTCAAGACTAACAGGCCTCTTTCACAAAAAGGACAACGGTTGAGGATCAGCTCAAAGTAACTAGTAGAAAATAAAAATACAACTTGAATGGATGAACTTATGTTTCGACCACTTAAACTGGATAACGTCACACATGGGATAAAACTATTTACCAGAGATCAGTCAGAGATAGTTAAGGAAATTACATATTTAGATTCAGACAAGAGAGATGTGTGCTCCTTTTTGAGGCACTCAATCTGGCTTAACAAGTCCCTCAACAGTCGAGTAGCTTCACAAAGTACAGAGGCCTTTCCACTGTTCTGTTGGGTCAGTTCTACACAAGAAAATTTTTGACATAAGTAATGATCTATCACCATGATCCATCATCACACAAAAACATCTGCTGTTTATATACTGAAGACCAAAAAGCTAATCAAGACTATAAGATTGATTAGAATAAACATGTTGACAGTGGAATTTTATAAATCTAAAACATGTAGGTGGCAAAGAAATATCATGAGAAGAATGGAAGTTACCAAGAGCACTGGCCAGGTCGAGAAATAGATCATTCAAATGTTCACGCTTCAATTTCTCCCTCTCGGCTTTTTGTATTCTTTTAGGAACTTTCCCCTTATTCTTTTTGCCAGGACAATCCCTGCGACACAAACAGCTTTAAGGCATCTACACAAGGTGCCCTAGCTATTTTCATCCAAATATGCAAACCATGTGAAGCCACTTAGATGTTTTTTTTTTTTTTTTTTTTTTTGATGACATAGGAGAACTTCACTCAGATTAGTTGCACGTCGCAAAGCATACTGTACAACAATCTTCACTGTTAATCAAACTCCTATGGGTAACTGACTCAACCCGCCAGAACTAGTTACTTGGTAATCCAAGGGCTTTTCACCCCTGACGGGCTAAGCACTTAGATGTGTTATAACCAACTAGTCTCAAAAACTTAGCATGCACACTGGTTATTGCCAAAACGTATGTTGCTAGGAAAAAGTTATAAGCATTTAGCATCTGTAGGAATATGCCAAAGATGCCTGCTTATGCAGAACAATGCATCCAAATATAACTCAAGTGTGCTACTCCAACAAAAGTATTAAGGAAAACATAAATGAAGGGGGCCTTAAAGAATGCAAAATAAAAACTAGCTAATAGTAATAGATGAAAAGATTGAGACAATGTCAAGATGTCTAAAGGTTGGTAAACAAAGATAACATAGCCTGAATAGATATAGAGTTTGTTCTTCATGTTGCATGTGATAGAAAGGTGGGTTCCTCAACTGAATCGTACCATACCATACTATGGGAGGGGTCCATACCTCCTTTAGATAGATAGAGCCCCCAGTAGCCTCATATTAACACTATGAATTTGAATTAGAGCTTGACAGAAAAGGTGAATCCAGAATTTGGAGAAATCATGAAGACAATCTAAGCCAGCATAACATCACATAAACCCCCTTTTTTTTATAGGTAACAGGCATCTTCATTAAAAAAAAGTATGTCATGTTCATGATGATGAACAGACTATACTAGAAACAAATACAAACAAATCAAACAGAGATAGAATGCACAAAATCAAAAATGGAATAAAATTTTTAAATCAAATTGTTATTCTTCAGAAATGGGGTTGAATCAAATTGTTATTCTTATTCTTATTCTTCCTCCTTGACATGGATGATAGAAAGTTATTTACGGCAAACTAATTTCAAGTTCATAAATGTTCGTCGCTTCTTTTTTCTGTCAAAGCATATTTAAGGTTTCCTTTTATTTTTTACACAAGATATAATCCACCTACCACCAACTTTAAAGGATATTGAAAATTTCCCAGCGGTATACTGCAAATTAACAGAGAACTCACAAATTTCTCAAAATGAATGATGGCACCTAATTGACATCAACCTTTCATTAAATTGTATACCTTTAATAAGAATAAGCTCTGGCTCTAACAGCACCTCCTCCTCTATCCCAAGAATAGGTGGAGGGTGACATCATAAATTCAAGACCCAAAGGATCTAGGTGCACCTATAACTTAACAATTGGAAAATTACATTTTAACCTTTCATTCGTTGGGGAAGGGGCTTGTGGGAGCACCAAAAGAATTGAGTTATATTGCAATAATTTAGTAAACTCATATAACTGGTCATTTGTAAGGCATGTCCAACCCATAACATCATTCTCCTAATTAAAGTCTTACAGGTCTATACATTTTATACCCAATTGCATTTAATTTTAATAATACCTTCTCTCAAGTAAAACATTCTCTTAAATTGTAATTTGCAGTTTCATGTACACTAGTTAACAAATAGAGAAAACCAACCATGTAGTAACTACATGTGTACATTCCATACTACTCAATATACATCATCCATCAATCTATAATTCAAGCACTAAGATGCACTGCTTAAATTACAACATATATCTCATAGTTAGAATCACACTACCATCCAGCAACAAAATTAGGATCTATAAGCAAATTACCTGTCTATGGAGTCCTCCGTCACCACATTGACATTGTCCACCAATGGACTTTGAGCCTCTGAACTCATGCTAGTCCCAATAAATTAAAATCCAGCTAAGGATCAATCCCCTAAAATCACAAACCAAAAAAGTCAAACTTTCTTGTTTTATTATTGCAGATAACTAAATAAAAAAGAGTAAAGACATACACACACGCACATACATACATACATACCTATATATACATATTATGACTGAAAAATTATCTTTTTTTTTTTTTGGAGAAAGAAAAATTATCTAATTTACTATTCTACAGTATATGCATCAAACAGTTATGTAAAAAAACAGAGACTTTGTTTATTTTCCAAACATGGGTGCTTCTTAATTCGATCAGCTTCTATTTGGTTTCTTTCCCAGAAAACTATGTATCCTTTTCATTTTCAGTACCAAAAAAATAAAAAATAAAAACTTTTATGGTTCATTTCCAGGAGAACCCAAAAAAAAAAAAATGGAACCCATTAAAGAGATGGGCAAGACTTGGATTAATTCTACATATTGATTGGAACCAAAATGACTAAAAAGATTCCAGTTTCTTAGAAACCAAACAGAAAAGTTGCTAAAAACCCAGAAATGAAATCACAAGATAAACCCCAAGCAAATTAAATATAAAAAAACCACAGATCAAAAAGCAAAAGCTAACAATATTGAATTATTGATACCTGGAGATCAAAAAGAAACCAAAGGCCAGGAAGTCTACAAGTCAAACCCACAAACAGTTCCACAAGAAAACGGTCCCTAACAACCTTTGTTTATAAATAAATAAATAGTACAGATGAAATGGATCGTAGAATTTTCGAGGAGATTAAAGAACAAAAACTCAGAGACAGAGACAGAGAGAGAGAGATGAAAAAAAAAAAAGAGCGTAGGTTGTAAGGTGTTTAAGGAAGAAAGAAAGAACAAAAATAAGAAAAAAGAAAAAGAAGGAGTGGGCGTGTGTGGCAGGAGTGTTGAAGACACACGAGAGCGCGTGGCGGGTTGGTGCAATGAACCAGGACGTGTGTGTGTATTAGCGTTTTTGTTTTGGTTTTTATGTGACCTCACATACACACACAGCTCGCCATGTGCAGTTTTCCTTTCTTTCTTTCTTTCTTTCTTTCTTTGTCTGTCTTCTAGCTATTTGGATATGGATCCCCCCTCATGGCTAAATTCCTTTAACTAATCATTGATTGTGACGGGTAGACCATAGTAGGGAAATCGCTAGCTTAGGAAGTTTTTTTAAAATGTTAGTGCTCGGACTTGAACTAAAAAACTCCTAATTAAACTCAAGATAATCACTTTGAGACCGAGTGTCCAAACATTCAACCAACTCCACTGGGTTAAACTAGCTAAATATGTTTAACGATCTTATTCATAAATCTAAAATTTGTTAATAAATTATTTGAGAAAAATTTTGATATCAGAGTATGTTTGGTAAGAGTATTTAAATATAGTTTTTTTTTTTTTTTTTTGCCATCCATAAAATGGTGAGTCCCACATTTGAATTTATTTTTTGGATTATGTTTTCTACATAAAGTTTTCAGGAAATTGTATCCTATTTTTCCTTGTTTAAAATAGGATTTTGAATACGGCTAACACATTTTTTAAGATAAAGAAAATGTTTTTAATGACATAGTTGTAAATAAATTAAAAAAAAAATAACCCTATATATTTATCCAAACTCTTCTACCTCTTACATTAACAAGCTTAATTTTACCACAAAAAGAAATTCTCACACCTCAAATTTAAAACTTATCATTATCCAAAAAAAAAAAAAAAGTATATAGCTTTATTTCCTTATCATTATCCGTACAAAAAAAGAAGTAAGCTACATATTTTACACGTTACTTTTTTTTTTCTTTTTTTTAAAGCTCAAAAATAGGAATGGTCTACCAAACACTTTTCATTTTTTTAGTATTTTGAGAATTGTTCATAAAATTGGAAACCAAACACATACAATATAAAAATTATTATCTGAAAACTAATTTCAATTTCAATTTATTGAAAATTGTTTTTATACTGTTTTGAAAAAAAAAAACAAAAATCTTCCAAATAAACAAACTCTAAAAAGCTATGAAAAAACTAGTTTTATATATTTTTTTAAAATTTAATAAACCAGTGTCCTTTGAGCATTGAAAAATGTTATATTCACAATAAATTATAGATTTCTTTTTTTGAGAAACCAATAAATTATAGATAGTAAGTTATTATTGGTTCTAATTCGAATCTATTACTTAAATTACTTTTTTGCCATCTATAATAACTAATAACAATCTACCACTTATAATTTTTTATGAAATGTTATGGACATATCATTTATCTACAAAAAATAGTATTTTGTATTAAAAAAAGAAAAAAAAGAACAAATAGTGGAGTGAGACTAGTCTTTTACCCATTGGGCAAGACTATTTTATATTATCTGGATTTCATGTGCATTTTATTTATTCATACCTTACAAAACGTTTTGAAATATCTTATAAGAATAAAATTGAGACAAAAAAGTATAAATACATATGTAAAAAATACATGATACGCTTTAATGTAAAATACAACACAAAAAAGATGATATATATTTTAATTTAATTCTTTTATTATATTCTAATTTAGTATTCATTTGTGTCCAGCATTTTTAGTTAGGTTTTAGCTCTTACGTACAACTTTTTGAAACTTCATTTTTTTTTTCTCATTTTATTGAGAATACAAGAATACTTAAGCATATTTTAACAAAATAAAATAAAATAAAATAAATTAATACCAAATATACACTTAGTAGCATTTTTATGTTATTGATAGCATAATTTCAAAAGATACTATAAAAAGAAGCCTAATTATATATTTAATATATTAAGCAAAATGAATAGGAAGAGAGCAAGTTGAAAGTGCTAATTTTACTAGGTTGTGTGTGTGTTTTGTACTAAATAGTGACAAATCGAATGTTTAAAGCATAGGGTTCCAAATTGTGTCACACATATTGATAATGCTTTCACTTTTCTCACACAAATGCATAAAGTGTAATATTGGAAAGGTTAGAAATGCAAAGTAATGTTGCTCTAAGTACAAAGAGTAAAGTGCATTTCTTCTTTTACTAAAATACAATTTATGACCATCTTGCTTTTTGAAACTTCTAGCTTTTTTTTTTTTAATTATTTTTTAAAAAACAAGTTCAAATCATGATTTCATGTTAACATGTTTAAGAAAGAATTTAAAATAATGCTTTTAACTCACAATTTTAACCTAAAAATTATGATTTCAACTTTTGTTTTAAAATTGCCACAATTTTTATAAATTTTAGAAATGCAAATTTATTTTATTATAATTTAATGTTTCATTAAATAACTCTCACTTTTCCCAATTTCACAATTAGAGTTTTAAGGGAAAAGTTAACGAATGCCCTCAAAGCATTGATTTAGAAAATATTTTTAGAAACTCTTTATAGGAAAAAAAGAAAAAAAAATGAAACTTACCTTTTTATATTTCCCATAAAAATGATATTAAAAGTTTCTTAAAATAATCCATTAACAAATGGCCTAAAAGCACCCATACAAAATTCAATTTTTAATTTTTTGTACAATAGATAATCTCTTCAGTCTTGAATAGTTTTACTCAATTCAAAATAAATAAACTAGTTCTCATTCTAACATTTTCAATCTCACCTATTGATTTGTGGATACTATTCCAACAAATATTAACTTCCCCACAAGAGGGAGTGTGGCATACACACAGAACCATACTTATCTAAAACTTGTATTGATTAGAGAGCATGCTATTATTATATTGCAGTACTTTGTTGTCATGGTTTTGTCACACTCGTACAAAGAAAGCGTGTGCTATCCACAAGTATGTATTCATCATTTTTCATTTCAATCCACCAATGCACAACGCACTTAAAACTATAAGCAATAGAGTGGAAAAAGGCTAGCTGACTGTGCTCAAGTCATGCACATGTAGCATATTCCTCCACATACAATAGCACACAATAACAACAATTATAATACTCCTATATTGCTGCCAATTATCATGGAGTGATACTAATCCCATGCGCACAAAACACTATAGTTTTAAATTTGACAATAGTTTTTTTTTATTATAAAGTTTACTATAACTTCATTCTCCTCTGGTGCAGGTGTAACTACAAATATTTTAATACTATTATTAGAATTGGAGAATAAAATAATAACGAAAGCACACTAAAAATTAAAAATAATTTTTTTTAATTTTTAAAGATTTTTGGAATTGGGTTTTTATTAGAATAATATTTATATTTCTTGAAACTTTCATAATAAAATCTTATTTAAAGCAATCTATGCCAATAATATTAATGTACTTATAATGCGTTACATAGCCAAAGCAAGCTCTCTGACGTGTAGTACTTATGTTTAATTGAAAAAAACTTTGGGCAATAAAATTCTAATAAAAATAGTATTTTTAAACTCTTGCATTTTTTTTTTTCGCTTAGAGCAAACTATATTAATAACCATATTAAGAACTACAGAATGTCACATAGCAAAAAGAGAAATATTATATATATAAAATATGAAAGTTGGTGTAGTCAAACCTGTTATATAATATATGATATGATATTGTACATATTATATAATATAAGGCAAGATATATATAACATGTTGATTATATATACACACATTCACTTGGTGTAATCATAACATTAAAGATGCAACTTTTATCATATATTTTTATTTACTTTTGAAGACTAACATGGAGTGAAATGATTTCCTAGCTTTCCTTCTCGGAATGAAGTTGGCTTTGGAATGAAATGATTTCCTAGCTTTCCCTTTCCCTTCAGGAATGAAGTTGGCTTTGGAGGTTAGGGGGGAATGAAATTGTTTGAGGAAAGTTCTCTCTTAACCAAAATTCACCAGTGACACTTCCAAGAGTACCAATGAGTTTGAGAATTGGTTACCTTTTCAGGGTGATCAATTTTTTGGGTGAGGTAGAGGAGGATGGAGATGAAGTTAAGGTTACATGGCATTTTCCTGCTCCGGAAAATTTAAGTTATGAAAAAAAAAAAAAAAAAAACCATGTTCCTTATGATATCCCAAAATCTCTAGAAGAAAAATGAGGTTAGAAACCATCAAGTATTGGGGATTTGAGCGATTTGGAGAAGATGGCTTCCTTAATTTTGGGATTTTCAATCAACAATTTAATTGGGGTCAAAAGTGTTGGGGGGATAAATACTTTGGGGTGCTTCATTGAATAATTAATATAACATATAGAAACACACTTTAACCCAAAAGGCCTAAGCCTAATGAGTATATGTTTAATTATGTTATATTAACTACTTATTCTTTTAATATTTATTCAATGTAAGACTTTACTCACACATGTACACCCAACAATCTTCCCCTCACGTGAGTCTCTGCCTCTCTATGGGCCATGAATAAGTCCTACTCGTTCCCCCTTACCTAATGGCCTTTTTCCTTTACTAGTATATCATCCATGGGCCTTCATGTGTCAACCCTACATATCTTTTATTTGTTGGGCTTTTTTTAAGATCGTTTGTGTGGGCTTTATAGACTTGCTTAGTGTAAATACCGTACCTGCTCTAATTATGAAAGGAACCCACCATGCTCCATTTGCGAAAGGGTTTCAAGTACACACACCCCGTTCCTGCTCCAACTGCGAAAGGAACCTTGATAACTTTGTCACCTTTGCTCCACACCACCATGAGCTCTAATACCATTTGTTGGAGAAATAAACATTTTGGAAAGTTTTCTTAAATAATTAATATAATATATAGAGATACACTTTAACCCAAAAAGTCTAGGCCTAATAAGTATGTGTTTAATTATATTATATTAACTACTCATTCTTCTAATATTTATTTAATGTGAAACTTTACTCACACATGTACACTCAACAAAAAGCATACTCACATAATATAGAAATGAGACATGAAATGTAAGCCATGACGAGATTCTCTAATATTAGGACCATCTTAACCGAAAATGTATATTTAAATACACACTTCCATCGTGAAAGATCCTGTAAATCTATGAAACATGCTTTTGATATGTTTATATATATATATATATACCATGAAATATGCTTTTAATTATGTTTGTCAGCTTTGGAATCTTGGGTTCTTGAGCAGCCAAGTTGAAACCTGCGAATCTTCGTTCTTCCATCCAATGCAAGAGCAAGCACATCATATTCCTCCACATACCAGAGCTCAGACACCACAGCCTGAATATTCATAGGCCAAATGCCACCGTATGAGAGATAAATTTCATGCAAAAAAATCATTAAAAGAATCAAAATAAGAGTTTGCAAAAACTAAGGATGTGCCTTGCCAGAAGTATAAAAGTTGTAAACATTTATGTGAAGTCTGTAGTCCTGATGTCTAGGTGGTCATGGTAAATACTTTGAAGCAATTACCAGAAGAGTAACAAAAGTTGAAAACCCATCAAAGTTGAAATAAAAAAAATTCAACATGTCTATGTTGCGGTAGATTTTATATCACTAATGTGGCTATTGAGGTCATTCTTCCTAAAGTTGATCCCAAAGCTGTGCTAGGACTCTAGATGGATAACTTCTATAGGATGCTGCAGGAAAAAAAGAAGTTGCTTGGTGATCACAAGAAATGTCCATTTGAACATTTACTTCCACCATTATTGTCAACAAGGTATCTTGAAAAGGAGAATACATCCCCAATTGATAAAAAGTTAGAATGATTTGTCTCTGAAAATGCAAAGGAAGTGCTATGAGAATCTTCTATTCACTATAACCAAATATCTACCTTGAATGAAAGGTGCTGACATAGAGCAATTCTACCATGCAGGCACCTTTTTCTTCTTTTGTTTCTAGAATAATTTTTCACTTTCAAAGTCAAAACTATCAAAAAATATAGAATGAAGTTTCAACTTAATTTCACAGGAAGGATAATACAGTCCCAATGATATTGACATACTGGTTGTTGCCATTATTCCAGAAAATATACGCTTTACTAATGAAAATCATTATAGTGAGTGCTAGAATGTACAATAAAAAACCACCAGGGAACATCTGTGAAAAAGGTGTACTTCAAATCGATTTGAAAGAAAAGTGGGAAACTGTAAACCCATAATCCATAATTCCATATATGTCTCAACCAGACTGGAATGTACAATATGACCTAGATGCGATCATCAAATGGTATGCCACATTCACAAAAGACTATCAGATGACTAAGAAGTGAAGGTTACTTATACATGGTCGCATGCAACGATTCTTCCAAATATATGCCTTAAAATTCCCACGTAATGGAATCTTTTAACATGAGTAGAAACAGAAATTGGTGAAACTATAGCACTGCATCCTACTAAAAAAAGCCCAATTCAGCTTCAACTATGTAATTCAAAACTTCAAATATAAACTGCCAATCATAATTAAACATAAGAACTTACCTCCATTCCACGGATTTGATTGCTTAGCTTAGCAACTAGGTCATGGAAGAATTGAACTTCATCTGAAGTTTTATGCAGCTCCTAAATATGACAACAATTGCGAGAGTCAAACTTAGAACTAAGTACATAAAAGAAAATATACATGCAATTCATCTTAACATGAGAATTGACAGATGTTCCTTTTTTTTTTTTTTTTGATAAGTTGACAGATGTTCCTTGAACTCTCATTTTGAATGAGATCAAAATGCCAGATTTTCCAAGACACTTATATCAAACTCCTTACAAGTAATCAAGTCATGACCACAAACACAATTTAGTAAGAAAGATTTTTTGGACTTTTACATCCGATGCCTTCTTTCCTTTAGGTATATACTATAATTTCAAGCTCAGTTGTTACTTCTGTTTTTTGCTCAAATCCTGTACCTGCCATTTTCCATCCCAAAACACCTCCCATAAAATTATTATAAAAAAAGGGGTTCAAAATAAAAAACAGAAAACATATCAATGTTACCCATAAACTAATCTATAGTTCAAATCCATGAAAGTAATGCTTATTCCTTGTGCAAGTTGTCTTGCATGTGCACTAAAATGCGCTGATATCTTTTGCATTTGTATGGTGTGCCAAGTTGACATGAAAAGTATACTGCATGTCAAGCATTTGTTTCAATAGGATTCTAATAAACTAGAGCTGAGACAGCCAACGCATATACTTCTTAGTTAATTGCAATTGCCACTTTTCAGTTAAATGCAGTATCCCTTCCTAGTTTCTAGTTTCTACCCAACAAAAAAAATGAGTGGTGTCAAGCACTAACTTGATCTTGACTTAAGATGCAAAAAGAAGTCAGAGATACTCATGATGTACTACCATTGGAGTTGCTGCGGGGTGTCCCAGAAGCCTTGCAAATGATGTGTGAAGAATAGCAGCATCATACTGTAGCAGAAAAAGACTGCTGATTAGAAAATGATAGCAACCACATACTCATCATTTATTGTATCACCACTTAACCTGAGGAAGAGAAGATATCCAGTTTACATCTACCAATACTATTGAATAAGGCACCAATAAGGCCAGGACATAAAGATAGGACCCACCATGCAGCAGTGAGTTCCAACAAAGGATAAATCACCATCACTTTATTTTTAAAAGGACACCAACATTATTGGATGCATATGTTATCAGCCACTATATTCTAAAAAAACACCAGGCAGTAGCGTACCAAAAAGGGTTTTCCTTAAGTGAGGCCATAGAGAAAAATATGCTCTTTTGAAAAGTGCCTAGGATAACGTCAAATTTGGGATTTGAAGTCTCTATTATTTTTGAGGGCCTCTTCTTTTTACATACATAATTCTAGAACTCAAGCCCTTGGGGGGCATACAAAGGAGTCCCAGAAAAGACATTTCAAACTTATTCTAAGAAAGGGAAATGAAATTTTTTTTCAGAAAGGACGTTCTGAACTTCTGGGGGGCCATGGCCTCCTTAGACACCAAACCAAGCATGTAGGTATCTGTTTAGGCTGTAAGCCATAAAGACCAGGAAAAAAGAGGCCCTATAAAATTTCATAAGTCAAGCAACAGTTACAATCATCTATGGCAAATCTTAAGAGTCAATATCCTAGTATCAATCATCAAATAATAAGTGCTGAACAATCCCTGCATGAAACATTCATATTTCATACCTCAAGCCATTGAGATTATATATATATTTCTTCAACAGGAATTAAGAGATTCATATTATTCTTACAAGTTGCTTTTCTGGCGCATGTGGAAGTGCAGTCCTCAGCTTGGCACGAATCATTATGGGATCTGTCCCAGAGATTACCTATATTAAATAATAATTCATTATATGAACTGTTGATACATCTCATTACCTAGAAAAATCCTTCAGTCATTAGATTCACAGTGAAATTCTCCAAAAACTATACTATTTAAAAATTTCAGTCACACACAGAGTGGTTCCCACATAAAAGGACTTTCTTTACCTGGTTGATCTCCCTAGCTATTAACCAATCTGATGGTAACATTCATCCACTAACGGAAACAAAAGATTTGTAAGATGAAAATTCAATGCTTAAGTTTTAAAACCTTTAACTATAGATAAAGCTTTGGCAAAAACATTGATATATTTCTCCCTGAGGTAAATATAAGAAGGCCAAAGTTATAACTGACTTTTCTTTTGTCACCAAGTAATAGCTCAGCTTGAGCAGTGAGTGGTGAAATTTATTATTAAAAAAAAAACAGACAACAACAATTTTAAATCATAATTTCTGGCTCAGAAACCCACAAATGAAAATAAATAGAATTGTGAAAAAGTAGTTTAAAAAATCATTTTATAGGTTCTTCTGCATTTTGTGGGTTAAGAAATTTCAAGAGCTTAAACACTGTAAGGGTAGATCATACGCCACCTCCTATGTTGGACTGGTTGCTGTTTTAACTCTGCCCACAACCCCACTCTGCCACTCCTCATGGAGGAATTCATATTACTCAAACTAAGGATGACATTCCAAGAAGTTGCAATATAATTGCAGCTATTACAATCACATGGGAGAATTCTCATGATTCCGTACTGCAGTGTAGTATATGTTTGTCAACTAAAAAATTAACACCACCATTCCAAAGAGCAAAGTTGCAACTCATATTGAGATGTATAAAAATTTTAGGGTAAAAACAATTTCCCTCATGTGATTTGGCCCTGTCACAATTAAGACTGCAAATTTTCAATTGCTATATTTAACCAACTAAGGTTTGGACTTAGGAATTACATGAAATCATTATGTTTCCATCCAAAATAGGGTTTAGAATTTCAAAAATCCAAACTTTAAGGGGTGAAAATATACTATTATAGCTACATCAAAAGGTAGCAGAAAGCCCAAAGAGTGTAGAAAAGTTCAGAAAGTAACCTGCCAGCAACCCAAAAGCACACCAGTTGAGGTTAAAACCACCCTGTCTAAAACAATTTTTAAAGGACAGAGATCATCTGCAACAGCATGAACAGCACTTGCTTCCACTTCTATCTGAAAAACCAAAATAGGTCCAAGAATCAAATGATACTCCAACAAGAATTAAATAGAAACATAAGATCCCGCTAAAAGGAAGTTTACCTCATCTTCAGTAGCAGGAACAGGTGTAATATGATGTGAAGCATGAAACATGCTAAAATGGTACATGCTGGAGTTCTGAAACCAGATTGCTAAACAAAATACAGGTAAGAATGCCAAAAAAAAAAAATGCACAAAATATAATTTTATTTAAAAATGTAACCACAACTCAAATTCAAATAACACATATGTGAAAAAGTAAGCAATTTAAAAGCTTACCTTTATCAAAGTACGGATTAAAAATATGTTTCACAGCCTCCCTGTGGCAATCAAAGCATGTGTGAAATTAAAAAATAAACTACTATATAATTGCTCCCTGCAGCAAGCATGTATTAATTTGAAAAGGAAAGAGAAAAGAAAAAAAACTATATAAAACTTCCTATGAGATTAAGATGCTAATGTAAAAATTATGGCACTGTGATTAAAAAATATATAAAACTGAAATTTCATCCTTTTCCCCACAGTTTTTTTACTATCTTAATAATTATGTTATTATTATGATGCTCAAATTTATATTTTTTCAGGACTGCAAGTAAAACGTCATCATGATTAATGGGTTTTAACGAACTAATTCGCATGTGTTTTATATAATCTTATAGATGAAAAAAAAAAAATGTAAATCAAAAGCACAAAAATATTAAAATAATGCTAATTGTTTGCATAATTAATCCCATCAATGGCATCCATCATTATCAGGCCATAATGTATGCAATATCATAATAAATCCATTCAGTTATGTTGATTTTTCCGAGAAAAGATTGGAAGCTGGATGGAACCCTTTCTGTAAGTAACCCAAAAAGGATGACAAGTGACTGCCCATTGCAATCACAAGGCTGCTGACAAAAAGAAAGCTGTTGATAAACAGCATTCCTACACCCAAGAAGCATGCGAATTCAATTAATCAGAGGATAGAAAGCCATATAACAGTGGCCACTGGCCACCTTCTAATAAAAATTAACATGTTTGAATTAGTTTGGCCATCTCAACTTCTAAGAATATCAGGCAAGTCCTAAGAATAGGGACTTGAACTTTATATGGCTGCATCAATTCCCAGTGTTTTCACTCTCACTAAATCACCTAAGTTTCAATCATTTCTAAAACTAAAAGCTTCCAAAATTTTCTTAGCAATAAATCACAATAAAAACAATACACAGATTCATTAAAAATAAATCATAATACACGGATCAAACATATAACAACATACAACAAACTAAAATAGCATGAATTATGAGAAAATGAAATGCTTACGAGATGTGCACTGAGTATTCAGTGCTCAGATACAAAACAGTAGCCCGTACAGGAGGGTTTGCTGCCTACACACACATACACACAAAAGAGGCAATCCATCATTTGCTCACTCAATTGAAACAAGAATTAACAATGTAGTACCATGTAATCCAAAAAAAAAGCTGATTTGTTCGATTCATACCTTAAGTACGGGTGTTACATGTCCATCCTTCAAAGTGAAAATATCCGAAAGTGACAATGACTGAGATGTTTCGCCTTGTTTAAGAAAAGCAGGCCCGTTCTCATCCAAATCCCTCTCCATCTTATCATACAACCTCGACCTCTGCTCGTCATTCGAAATTACAGAATCTGATGCAAGTTTCTCCCAAGTTAAACATAAACCCACCACTACTTTAATAGTGCATATATATATATATATATATATATCAGCTTCTAGTAACTCAAATTAAATAAGTAATTAAGGGTTTGATTTGATTGATTAATAGAATACTAACTCAATAGTGCATATATGGATATCAGCTTCTACTAACTCAAATTTGTATAAAAATTCAAGTCCGTATAAAAATCTTAGTCCACAAATCACGCAGAAAATCAATAATAATAATGAATAAATAAATAAATAAAAGATGGTCTGGGTTTTAACGCAAGAGGGTGATTTCCTAAATAGCATAAAGTAGAATGAAACCGAGCATCATTAAATAAGTCATTCTGGGTTTTGATTAGATTGATTAATAAAATACTAATTCAATAGTGCACATATAAATGTCAGCTTCTAGTAACTGAAATTTGCATAAATACATAAGATCTTTTTTTTTTTTTTTTTTTTGGGGGCAAAAAAGAATATTAGCCGGTAAATTCAAGTCTGTATAAAAATCTTAGTCCACAAATCACACAGAAAATCAATAACAATATACAAATGAGAAAAATAAAAGATGGTCTGGTTTTAATGCAAGTGGGTAATTTCCTAAATAGCATAAAGTAGAGTGAAACCGACAGATCATCATTAAATAAGCAATCGTGGGTTTTGATTAGATTGATGAAAAACAAACTAAATCAATAGTGCATATAAAAGTACCAGTTTCTAGTAACTGAAATTTGCACTAAAAAAATCTTAGCCCACCAATCACGCAGAAAATCAACAACAACAATGAATGAATAAATCTGGGTTTTTAATGCAAGTGGGTAATTTCCAAAATAGCACAAACTAGAATGGAACCAAACATCATTAAATTTGCAAATATGGTTTTTGATTAGATTGATAAAGAGAATACTGCCAAAAAAGAAAGTTTCCAAAAAAAAAAAAAAAAGAATTCACCTGAAGATGAAGGTTGGTTGTGGAAAGCCATGTTGAAGAGAGAGTAGAAGAGGAAAGCAGAGGGGACAAAGATGAGAGCTACAGTTTTTGAGTGATTCTTATTCACTATTGATCTGTGTCCTCTGATCATGATGTACTGCTATATACACCCATTTGAGACTAAAGGGTGGAAATATTCGTAACGTGTGTGAGGGGCTGATGAACTGGCCGTGAAGAAGAAGTTCAACAGTCACATGGACAGTTTTTGATTTTTTTTTTTTTTTTCCAGCTGGAAACATGTTTTTTTTTTTTTTTTTCATAAATTCGTTACTGTTGATTTTTTTTTCGTTACTGTTGATTTAATTTTCTGATAATTGATTGCCATATTCTTATAAAAAAAAAAAAAAATTTTTTGATTGCCATATAAAGGCTTTACTTCTTTTAATTTCCTTGTGATTTCTTACCTTTTAAAAAAAAGACTAGAGTTAAAGACTTCTTGTCCATTTTATTAACTTTTAGGATAAAGTTTATTTACAAAATTAGTTGTAGTCTAATTCAATATATATATATATATATATATTTTTTAAAGTGAATTTTAACAAATTCACTATTAGATTATATTTTTTTTTTCTATTCTTGTAAAATTTCTTGAAAATTAAATATCAATAGCTATGTCATCAATAAATTGTTTAAATTATAAATTTTTGTAGTTTAAAATTATACATAAAATATAAGTTTATAGATCATATAGTAAGTTTTTTTTATATTGTTTTTGTCATCCATTTATGTTAATAATCTATCTAACCATTAAGTGATAGATAAATGGCATCAGTTCATTAGCACGTGTCACCCATATAATGCTAGGTATTATCGATATAGACAACGTCACCAATAGGGCTATTCAACCAACTCGTGGAACCAACCCATTTGCCCAAAATAATTGGTTCGACCCTAAAATCGATTGACTAGCTGCCTATGATGATTGACAACAGGTCTTTGCCTTCCAAAAATCAATCACAGACGGTTGGTTGGCAAGTTCTTACATGAAAACCCAATTTCAACTAACCTGACTAATCTCCACGCACTAAATTTTGTTGTTCTTTGCCTATTCTTGCCTCTTTTTTCAGTATGAACCAGATCAAGCGAGATCTCGCCAAAATTCAATAGGATTTTGGCGAGACCCAATGAAATTTCAACCAAATTTGCTTTTTCTTGACACCAAATGACAACCAACCAATACTCGAAGAGACTCGACTCGCCCAAATTGACTCTTCTTCCCAATCAGTAGCGGGTGCAGTTCTTGGAGGCCTCAAGTGATTGGGTTTGAGCTTGAGTTGGATATAAACTCGACTTGGCCAAACTTGTGAACAACCTTAATCATCAATACAAAAATATGGTCAAATATGAATGGCCAAAGTAAAATTTTAAAACATTGACCAAAAGGAAAACAACTTCAAAGTTAGGGGCAAAAGTTTACTTTAGTTTTAAAAATTTAGATTAATCCATACTTGGCATGTTGAAATATTGGGTTGCATGACTCTACCCTTTTTTTTGGGGAGGGAAAACTCATCTTTTAGCATTTATTTTAGTCTCTCAAGTCTCAGTCTTTTTCTCACAAAGAAATAGACCATTCTCTTCATTCCTCGATTGTTTTCTTTTAATAATTTAAACCATAAATATTCTTGTTGGAACGATAAGAGATGTCAATTGAATTACAAGACTCTTGGCACATATAAATGATTTAGATAAGAAAAATATGGTGATTATGCTCTAAGTATAGAGTGTCTGTTACACATGATAATCTAATTTTTATTTTATTTTCTGTGAAACGATTAGACAAGTGAAACTTCGACTTTAAACTTAAGAATTTATGCATTTGTTAAGTTTATCTTTCAGGGTTTTCAAACTTTTATTTCTTTATTCTCTTATTTGTATTGAAATGAAGTTTACAAGGAAGATGTCAAGGATTTAAATCTTTTCATAACTATTGAATTATCAAAAATAGGAGTAAAACAAAAGAAGAAGAAGAAGAAGAAAAAGAAAAAGAAAGGCCATTGACATTTAAACATCCATAATGCCATATCACAACATAGCTTATTGTACATGACACAGAATTTCTTCATTTGAACAAAGACACAGTTTTTAATTTCATTGGATAATTTGAGAAGCTAATATATGAAACTAATTGGATACCAATTAAAAACTGTGGGAGTGGTTTAGTGGTAGAAGTCTTCGTATTACTTTACATGACGCTTTAACAGATATGTTGTGCCCACAATGATAGCCCCATCAAGCAGTGGCAGAGCCAGAAATATATCTTTTGGGGGGCCATATATATATATATATTTTGTATATGAAATGTAAAATAATAATGTACGATACTTTATAACTCAATATGTGCTATAAACAAAAGTTTATTAATTAAAATTAAACAATCTTGAGACAAGATTGACAAATCGATTTAATATCTTTAATCAATTATGAAATGGGCAAAGTCGCAAAACATAAAATAACATAAAAGTTAAACATTTTTTTTCAAAAATGTAACCTACACTCCTTAAGAGGGCCAAAATTGGGAATTAACCCTGTTTCCCAAACAATATAATTAGTAGGCACTATTATAAAACTATATTTTTTACTAACATCTCGAGTTTAAAAGACTTAATTTAGGCCTATAAATCGAGTCTCAAAAACTCAGTTTTCATAGTCTGATCACGTCTGATGTGGCGTTTTTCCATGTGATGTCCACCTGGAAATCGAGTCTCTAAGACTCGATTTATAAGCCGACCCACAAAATAGGTATAATGTTTTAAGGACACCCTTTACACCTTCTCATCAAAGAAGAAAGAGAGAGAGAAACTCACCAAGCAAAACACATAAGAGAGGTTAAACCAAAAATTTTGAAAAAAAACAAAGTTACAGAGAAAGAAACTTACGAGTCTTCAGGAGAAGAGCCAAAGGGTCTCTTGAATTGCGAAGAGCTATCATAAATGTTGTCTCTTAATCTCTTCATCTCTGAACTAATCCACCAAGAAAACCCAATCTACTTAGCTTTTTCAACACACGGTGATCTAAACCCGACCCACTGCTAGCCACGAGCATGGACGGCCACCCACACCCCACGACCACACACGGCCCACGTTGAGCTAAAGCCACCCATGCTGGTCTGAAGCCACCCACGCCGACTTGAAACTTACCCACCCATGGTCCCACGCCGATCTGAAGCCACCCACTCCGATCTCAATCTTCGACTGACTACAACCCATGTTTCTATTTCTAGTTTGTTTGTGTTTTTTTTTTTCTTTGATGAGAAGGTGGTTGTAAAGGGTGTGCTTAAAACATTATAGTTGTTATGTAAAGGGTCGGCTTATAAATCGAGTCTTAGAGACTCGATTTTCAGGTGGACACCACTTGGAAAAAATGCCACATCAGACGTGATTAGACCATAAAAATCGAATCTCTGAGACTCGATTTATAGCCCTAAATCAAGTTTTTTAAACTCGAGATGTTAGTAATATATATAGTTTGAAAATAGTGCCTACTAATTATATTGTTTGGGAAACAAGGTTAATTCCCAATTTTGGCCGTTTAATTATTGTATTTTGTTGATATATGTATTTATGGATTGTATTTTATTTAAACGAAAATTATGTTTATTTTTAGACTTTCTTAAATATATATGTATATTACTAGGTATGGGGCCAAAATAATAAAGTTACTTAAAAATTTTCAAATTATTTAGGATATTTTCAATTTTTTTTTATATTTTTTTCAAAAATTTCCCCCCCCCCCCCCCCCGGGGGGCCTAGACCCCCTCAGTCTTCAAGTGGCTACGCCATTGCCATAAAGGCTCTAATGGTACACATAGTATTATCTTTACCATCATGTGGCGTAGGGTCGATGAGTTTACACCAAAGATCTCTTTTTTATTTGAGAATATATTAGGTCAAGAGCTGGCATAAAAGGCGTGTTTTACGCCAGCCAATCCTGACCCGCCACGTCACTATATATATATATATATATTTTTCAGCAAACTTTCTCTCCTCTCTCCTCACCCGATCTTGGTGTAAAACTTTGTCTTCTCTCCTCACCCGATCTCTCCATCTCTGAATCAAACCCATGACCCCATGGCCGGAGCTTCAAAGCTCAACACAAGCCACCAACACCACTGCCATGGCCGAAATTCCATGACTGCCATGGCCGGAGTTTTATAGCTTAACACAAGCCACCAACACCACTGCCAACACAACACACACACATCCAGCCATAGAAAACCCGAAGCCCCAAAATCCCAACGCAAAAACATAGCCACACCCAAGCCAAAAATCCAACATTTTGAACACCCAAAACTCGAAACAAAAATCCTTTCTTTCTTACATCCCCAAACCCAAATCAAAATCCCTCCTTTTTCCAAATCATTAAACCCCAAAAAGAAACCAAATCCCCAAACCCACAAACAGGCAGGCAATAAAAAGAGAAACTTTCGGCCATAAGTCAAAGAACAACACTAAAAAAATAAAAAGAAAAAGAGAAATAGAGATAGAGAGAGAAGCTGAGGGAAAATAGGGCCACCCCAACGGTGGCTTGCAGCGGTGACCATCTCTGAACCGTGGAGTTTCAGAGATTGGATGTAATCCCTTTGGGCCTTGACCAGGTTGCTAAAGGACTGGTGCCATTGCTGGACCTCAAGCTTGAGCTGGAGAGTTGATTGTTTGTGAATCTTGGATGTGGCTTCAATTGATGGGATGGTTTTGAGGTATTTCAACTGCTGAACTATGTGGGTTTGGAGAAGAGAAAGAGAGGGAGAGAGGCGGCTTAATCTTTTTTACTATAAAAAAAAAAAAAAAAGTTATGTGGCGGGTTAGAATTGGCCGGCGTAAAACACACCTTTTACACCAGCTCCTGACCCAATTTATTCTCTTTTATTTAGCAAAAAACAAAAACTTCAATATTTTAAAAAAGAAAAATGAAGAGAAGATACCAATCAATTGTGTTGAACTGTGGATACCCCAATTGGCAAGTGTCAACTGCCAACTTAAGAAATAAAAAACCCTTCAGAACCTCTTTCACCTAGCAGACTGCCATTCCCTTTACCACCTTTTCTTTCTTATTTAACTGGGCCCTCAACTACAGATTTTGAATTCGTCCAATTGGTACTTGGATGGACTTTGGGCCAAGCTGGTTCTGTTTGCTCTGATAATCAACCAGTAAATGAGGGAGTAGTGCTTCAAAGTAAGGCTGAAGGTCATGAATAACCAGTTATGGAACTGACAAGTTGCTATAATAAATGCTTCAATGTACCAAAATCAGTAATGTAAATTTGTCCACAGACAAACACATGTTACACATCCCATCCCAAGTTTCCCAACATGGCCACCATGCACTAATTACAAGCACACACACACACACACAAAATACTTGGTGGAAATGGATGTGGATGTGTAATGTGTTGGTGGGTCTTGACCAAACTAACTTTCATGCCAACAACCAACCTGTACGCTAAAATTGCAGAAGGCAAGCATGTGCTGGTGTGTAACTATATACATCTATCATCCAAAAAGAACAGTGGGATTAATAGATTTTCTGGGCCCAGAACCCAACAAATCAAAAGCGAATTAAGAGATTTTATGGGCCAAATTAATAGAATCTGCTGATTCTTTAGCATCTATGATGTATTAAGCTTTACCTTTTTTATATCCCAAATATCCTTGCCGACCATGGCTACAAATTAAGAATACATGGTTTTTAGATAGTCTAATCATGCTATTTTTGGGTTACAGGATTTTCTTGCAGGGACCATTTGGTTCTGTGGTTATGGATTCATATCCATGTGCAACATATGTACAACCATGATATAATTTTATTTTGTGCTGAGAGTCTGACACCATTTTCCCAGACAAATACAAGAAAGACTATAAATTCCAAACCTGTACTTGTCATCATAGACCATTAAGGGTGTGTGTTGCCGAAGCATTACAAAGACATTTCATAGCAATGAGATTAATATATTAGTTTGACATAACAATCGGTAATTGGTATGTGTTTATATAATTATATATATTTTGCTGCTTTTATTGTGACACCCCAATTTGTACATGCATGTTTATGGAATTGGATCAGTGTTTTACACGGATGAATGGCCTCATATTAGGTGTTATTACATCGATTTATGTTATATAAATGATTAGAAGGAGTTTCAATTGTGACTAGCTAGCTAGTCTTTTTTTTTTTAGTTTAACTTAGATGTAAGCTTGAATTTCCTTGAGTTATAACAAAAGATATCAAGAACATGTTAGTAAATCATGCAACGTGATTCCTAACTGTTAGAAGGAGATTCAACTACGCTATCAGAACAATATAAACAATTTCTTGCAACGCAATGCATGTCTTAACATCCTATTAATATTACCAATAATAATAATTAGTAAAACAAACCAAGAAAACCCTAATATTAATAACAATTTTTATTTTAGAGAAAGGTATAGAAAATCTTATTAGAATAGGCAATCCTGATAAAATAATACTATAAAAAAACTTGCTATAGTCAATGTTGATAAGCTTCAAATACTAGACCGAAGTGATAAACTTCAAACACTAGACCAAATGACTTATTAGAGTTCCATAAAAATAAAATAAAAAAAGACTTAGAGTGGATTTGAAAGATAATACCATTTTAATAATAATTAATTAAATTGATAAGTTTGGAAACTATTTCAAAATCTAAAATTTTTCTTATAATCATATTTTGAAAAATGATTTCAAAACATGATTTTATTAAAGATGTTAAATAATACTTAAAATCGTGCTTTGAAAACATGATTTTTTTTTTTATGTAAAAAAAAAAAAAAATTAGATTCTCAAATAACTTTAAAGTGATACTAATTTATACAATATTAATTTGTGAACTATGCTGAATGACTTCATTGTGCATTAGATGCGTCTGAGTTTCTCTCTATATATTTTTTATTTTTCCATTTTTTATTTTGCATTAGCGTTGGAACATAAACAACTCAACAACTCTGTGCCTAGATATATCACTCACATTTTTTATTTATTTAAATGTTGATTGGTGAAAGGTAGTCAATGGTTTAGTTACAAATGGGAAAGGTTTCTATTTG
Source organism: Quercus suber (assembly GCF_002906115.3). Classification (NCBI taxonomy): domain Eukaryota; kingdom Viridiplantae; phylum Streptophyta; class Magnoliopsida; order Fagales; family Fagaceae; genus Quercus; species Quercus suber. Next base: position 203,605 of record NW_027070003.1, read on the forward strand.
TTGCTTTGGCCGAAATAGAGGGACATGTACAGATTAGGGAATCAGTGGACAGTGGGGATGAATGGATGATTGAAATCTCTGCATTATGGGAGGCAAAATATTAAAATATTATCAGATAAATCCAAGAATAATTATAAGAATGGAAAGCAATGGTTGTTAAAGAAGATAAGAATGACGTATTGTCATATCACAACTCACATTTATAGAAATAGTTGATTATTGATAGTGCTAAAGAATGTTTCTCATTTTTTTTAATGGGTAAAATACAGTATTTGGACTAATACTAGTCGGGTTTAAAATTTTTTAAAATTGGTTAATTTAGGGCCCGTTTGGTACCCCAGTTCAAACACCATTGTTTAGCTTTCAAACCACAAAACATATTGCCCAAAACCAGAAAGTAGCGTTTGGTGGCCCATCTGTGTTCACGCTCAGTTTGAAAAATGTTGTTCAAAATGATGGGCTTTTTAAAACACGGTCTGGGCTGATTTCAAACAATAAAAATACGTTTTTCGTGGCAATTCAGTAATAAAATTGAAAAATATGGGGCCCAACCGGATCAGCCTTTCTATCAATTCCTGTCTCCTGTCTTCGTCTCTCTCTTCACGCCTTTACCAAAGTACCAAAGAACTCCATCTCACCCACACACCGAATCAAGCCATTCTCACCCACCTCCATAACTCCTCACACCGACCCAGCTACATTAAACCCATCTCCATTAATCCTCAACCACCCAGCATATACGCGTCTCCTCCATACACCGCATCACCAACCATTTGTCAATCAATTTTGTCCACTTAATAATTCCATGCCCAATTCCTACGAATATATCCCACCCTGACCTACAAATCTGGGATGCTAACCAAAACCCAAACAGTGCGAAGGACTTGGAGTTACAAAAACCCATTGACGGAAAAGTGAGAAATCTGTGACTGAGGCACAAAATGTTCACTCTTTACAAAAAAAACCCATTGACGAGCAAGGTGAAAGGGAGATGCGAACCTGGGTCTTGGAGTTATGGGTCGGCAGCTACAAACGCAAGAGTGGTTGCTGGGTCTTGGAGTGCTGACAGTGGATATGAGATCCGAGGAATGTGAAGCCCAGCCGTGGATATGAGATCAGAGGCGTAGATGGTTGCGACGACTGCGTGGGTTTGGTTTCTGCCCTCAGGGAAGAAGAGAAGGGATGAAGGACTCCAGCAACAAATATGAAGGACTCCAGCAACAAATATTATCGTCTCTCTCCTCATTAAAAAATATTATTTCGTACTCTTTGCTAGCTTTTTTCATAAAATTAAACACACCTACCAAACACATTTTTATGTTTTTTAAACACTAAAAACTATTGTTTAAACTATAATACCAAACACATTTTTTTGTTTTTTAAACACTAAAAATACGTTTTTCAACAACACTTTTTAAACAATACTTTTTACATCTTTTTAAACAACAATTTTTAAACTCTATGACCAAACGGGCCCTTAGTGTCTAAATCAGTAAATTCAAACTTGAACTCTAAATCGTTACTCATTTTTTTTTCTCATTCTCATGGTGATTAAAGATCAAATTCACCAATTTTAAACTTGACTAACATCAGTCCAAACTTCAATAATACTTTAATGTTTCATTCATACCATTTTATTAAAGTTTCTTCCCTCAAAATTTAAAAAATGCTTTTGTTTTTGTTTTTTTTTTTTTTTTTTTGTGGAAAAGTTTGTTCAAATTTGTCCTTCAAAAAATTTAAGGTCACTAGCGTCACGTAACTGACGCACCTGATGTATTTATTATTTAATGACAACTTTTTTTTACACCATAAGTACACTTTTCAGAAAATTTTTACACCTTTTTTTTTTTTGAAATTTTGTTATACCTTAAGTGCACTTCAAAACGTCTCTCAGGGTCTTTTACATGCAGTATCATCATTAAGAAACCCACAGGACTCAGCCCCTTTTATGGTTCATTTTCATAGTTTGTTGAGAATAAAGGAAAAAAAAAAAAAAAAAAAAAAACAATGGACGACCCACCCATAACTTGAATTTAACTCATACTTGATGGCCATAGACATGTTCTGCGCATTAACACCACACCAGCAAATTATTATACTGAAATCAATTCACAATACAAAAAAGAGAGAGACAAAATGACAAGAAAAATTAAGGGTTTGTATATATGTTTGAGAGGAAAATGTTAAAGAAAGCCTTATTGTATTAAATTGTGTAAAATATTGTATAAGGGATTGCATTTATGCATGTAGAATATGAGAGTTATACAAGTAACGAGAGTATAATACAATGGACCTAAAGTATTATAGGCATATATTCTAACAAAAGAGATGAAAAATGGAGAAAAGAATACTGGAGGGAAAGATGACCAAAATATATTAACATTTAATACATTCGTTACCTTCGTTTCTTTTCTCTCCTCTCTTTTTTGCTCGCCACCCTCCATCCAAACATAGAGATGATAGAATAAGTACTTGACATCTTTTCTATTTTCACCACCCAAAAAAAAAAAAGTATTACATCCCACATTTCCACTAGTGAGTAGTTGTGACCAAAAATGATTTGAATTGCCTGTGCATCAAGAATTAATGTTCACGTTTTAAGGCAAGTTGGTTAGAAGAACATACCTTGTGCTACTTTAAATCCCTACTTACCTTTCACTTTATGCATTTGATGGATGCAATCTGGTCCAGGGGTCAGTAACCATCGAAACAATTAATGAGGAGTAGTGATTGCCACTATAAAGTATAAACCAGAAACTCTCTCAACCATGCCATTATAATTATATCAGAGCTCTAGTCATGATAAATTCAAACTCGTGTATTGTTTGAGAATTGAGATTTAAAAGTACAAGTATATTGACTAAAAAAAATAAAGTATATAACAATTTACATAATTGTGGGTTCTAATCCAGAGCATTCTCACCAACACATCTAAAATAGCATAAAACCCAAAATATAGCCAATTAAGCCTAAAAATCATCAGATTGTGATCAAGTTATGCAAATTAGGGTTTTGCTACGGCCTACGATACTTATGCAGATATACAAGTCATTGTAGCTTATGCCAAACAATTTTTTTGTTATTTCTTTGCATTTTTCAAGGATAATGAAAAAAAGTCGATGGTAGTTATTGTGTGTAAAGAGAGAAAAAAAAAGAATAAAAAATAAATTTTTTTGATATTTTAATGAAATAAAGTATATAATAGATAATAAGATATGTGTGTTTTGAAAAATAGTTAGCTAAAATAGAAAAAAAAGTAAGTTTTTATTCTAAAATTAACAGTAATTATTGCATATTTTGATGTAAATACTCTTAATTTCACTGGAAAATCTCTCATTGTCAAATAATAAGAGTTGATGATTGGGTTGGCGAGAGTAAAAAGAGAGGCCTGAGAGAGAAACAAAGGGACTAGAGAGAGAAGAGATGTCAAAGAAAGAATGAGAGGAATGAGAGCATCCTTATCAAGGATTGCAAAAAATTTAGCATTTACCATCTTAAAACTCAATTTTATAACATATAACACACCACTTTACAACATCCTTTCCATCAAAACTTATATTTTTTTAACATTTCATTTAAATATTCTTTCTTTATCATTTTTTATTCTTTTTTTTATTTTTCCAGTCTCTTTCCCTGACTCTCTCTCCTTTGTGTCTCTCTTTCACAACCTAGCGCTGCCGGCCACCATATCCATCCACCCATTTCACAACCACCATCACCACAACCACAACCAACAGCCAAAAAAAAAAAAAAAAAACTCCACATCCAAAGCCACAAAATCAAGGAGTCATCTAAATCAAAGAATCACAAAATCACAACAAAGACCCAAAACAACCCCGATCAATCCACATCCATCTCTGAACCACCCAATCAACCTACACCCAGCATCTAAAGCCACCCTGATCAACCCACGAACCCAGCCACTGAAATCAAGAACCCACCAAAATCAATCAAAACCACTGAAATTAAAACTCACATATATCAAATCGCAAAACCCACTCACTGAACCACCGCAGAGACCCACCACGAACCACCGTAGAGATACACGATCCACAAAAAACCATCGCAGCCTAACCACACCCAGCATCGCATCCCAGCCACACCCAAGACCCACGAACTCGAGATGCAGAATCTACCATAACCCACACAACCACTGCCGAATCTACCATCAAATTAGAAACTAAAAAAAGAAAAAAGAAAAAAAAGAAACCACTGCGATAGAGATCGGCTTGCCTTGATGCTTCGACCTGGGTTTCGTTGGAGAGGGAGGCAGAACGTCGAGTAAAGGGAGAGAGTAGAGTTATGGTTGGAGGGTCTCAGAGCAAAAATGAGACGGAAGAAAGACAAGAAAAGGAGAAAGAAAAAAAAAATAAGAAGAAAAGAAAGCGGGCCTCACGAAATAAAAAAATAATATAACTTTTACAATTGATGAACAATGCGGTCTCAAATTTGAGATTGCATTGTTCATTAATACCAAAAATTATGGCATTTATAATGCTTGATGGAAGTGTTTTTTAGAGTTTGAGGTGTCAAATGTCAAATACTTGACACCCTTAATAAAAATGCTCCGAGAGAGCAGAGATTAGAGACAAAGAGAAGAGATAGGTCTGAATGAGAAAAAGATAAATGAATAACAGAGGCTTAACGATGTTAGGGATTAAATTATTTTTAGAACTAAATAAGCCAATTTTGAAATATCTTGGACCTATACGATATTAATCCCAAACTCAAGAAATGTTAATGTAATTTACCCAAAAATAAACAATATACAGAAGTAAGTATAGGTTGTGAATTAAAACTAAAAAGTTGTATAGCCTCAAGACAGTAACAACTTGGACCGTGGAACTGGAGATTCCATATCTTTCTCCTCAGTAAGACCCAATCATTCAATGTGCCCATCAAAAGGGATTGGCCCCACAAAAACGAATGAACGGTCTAGATTAATGAGCTGACGGGGTGGGGCCAATTGTCTGAGTGGGGTCATTAACACCCACCACTGATCTCTCTCTCTCTCTCTCTCTATGGTGCCAGCAACTGCACCATAAAAAAAAAGATGGGGAATGATCCACCTGTTTGTCAGTGACATTGTACATTGGTTTGGGCAATGACCAACACCTGGGTCCCACCCACCTGAGCCAACACCTGGAACTGATAAGGTCTGGGCCCCACCTCTCTCTATGACCCCCTCTCTCTCTCTCTCTCTCTCTCTCTCTCTCTCTGAAAAATCTTAATCATTGATGCAGTAAAACAATTGAGAGATTCATGGCAGAGATTTTTTGGAATCAGAATGATCATAAAGAGTGTAAATTTTAGGTAAAATTTTTTCAATATACATCAGTAGTTTTTTTTTTTTTGGGTTGTTGTTGTTAGTACATTGCAGTAACACTGTTTTATCCCTTTCACTACACAAACTTTCTGGCTTGTTTGAGATAGGGAGAGATGAGAGAGAAAAAATAAATATATATGCAAAACACAGTTGCTAGTTAGGTAGGAGTCTTTACCATTTCATGCAAAGAAGTCATTTTCATCAACATAAAAAAGCGTAAATTACAAAGTTACAGCTTTGGGGGGGAAAATTAAAATAAGAAAAGAGAAAAAGAAAAAGATTGCACAAACAATGATGATAAGATATTGTGTAGTAAAAATAAAAATAAAATATTAAAAAAAAAAACCCAAATGAGACTTTCAGCAAAAACCAGCCAATACCCATGTTAAATAGTGTCTTCCCAAACCCTAAAAACCTCAATATTAATCACACAAAAGGGAAAGAAAAAAAATTGGGAAAATAAATAAAAACTCAAATTTTTAAGAGCAATCAATCAATCCTCACGTGTGTTACACATCAAACTACTACACATGTGGGGATGAGCTTGATGATGATGATTTATGAATGGTGACTAGTTGTGTCGTGCCGATCATCGCTACCACCACCACCACCATGATGTGAGTGAGACCCACTCGCCTCTGAAACACTAGGCCGATATGGATTGAGTCCCGCAAGCATATTCAAGTGTCCATCACTCATATTACTACCACCACTGCCGCCACCACCACCACCACCGCCACCACTACCTATTCCCGACCCCAATTGTTGACTGGGCAATAGGGCCATAGGGGCAGGAAAATTCATAAAATGTAACCCACTAGACATATTTCCCCTATACAAAGCAGCACTATTATTAACCGAAGGAAATGTCCAAATAGGGTCACCACTCATAACTTGGTTATTAGAATTAGCAACCATCCAAAAATTCGCCGGAATCTGACCGTGGCTGGCCGGAATTGCTCCGGCGCTAGACTGCAACAAATAGCTCCCCATTTGGTGCTGCTGCGACTGTGGAGACAAGTCCTGTTCCTGTCTTCTCTTCCTCCCTCCTATACTCTCCTCTGTTGTCTCCGACAAGTCCAAGGATGACGTGGCGTCCCTCAATTCTTGTTTAGCTTGTAACATGGTGTTGAGGCTACTACTTGTTTGGAAATTAAGAAGCGTGGAAGTGCTTTCTGATGATAACCCAATACCTGGAAACAAGCTTGATGATCTCCTTTGCTGTTGTTGTTGTTGATGTTGTTGGATATTGAAGCTCGGATTGAAGTACGAGGATCTTAGTTGAGAAGGGACAGACATGCTTGAACCAGAGCTTCTTAGAGAGATATTTAGAGAAGTGAAATTAGCTGGGATAGTACCGGTACCAGTGGCAGCGATCACAGCAGGCTCAGCTTGTTGAAGTAGCCATTCAATGGTTTCACCATCGGACTTGTGACCCAGTTCACGTGTGAGCTGAAAAACCCTGGCGGCACAGAGTGCCGGCATTCGGATACGGCGGCCGCGGCCATCAACTTTTGTGTGGCGGTCCTTGGTGGAGGTTCGCTTCGGTGGTGGCTTCTTTGAAGCTTCAGCAGCAGCAGCAGCAATAGCAGAAGAAGTAGTAGAATTTGTGGGTTGAAGAGTGGTAGTGAGAGCAGTTGTACAAGTGTTGTTGTTGTTGTTGTTATTGTTGGGGTCTTGGGATATAGCTAAAGAAGGGTAAGGAGAAGTGGAACAAGGTTCGTCTTCTTTCTTTTCTAGCAATTGGAATGGGAAATTTGGACGGTGGAGTTGTTCATCACCTCCATCCATGATCGCATGGAAATAATAGGTAAGTGTGTGTGAGAGAGAGAGAGAGAGAGAGAGAGAGACTCTAAAATGCTTTTTTATGAGAGACTGTGAGTGACCCTTAATTTAATCTTTTGGTGGGTCTCTCTCACGCTCTCTATAAAACTATAAAGATTGTTTTTTTTTTTTTTTTTTTTTTTGTTGGGTTTGGTTTTTCTTTTTAGGGTTTGTATTTTTTTTTTTTTTTTTTTTTTGGTTGGGTTTGGTTTTTCTTTTTAGGGTTTGTGAGATGGGCTGGAATATTTGTTTTGAAGAATTGATGTAGGACTAGGTGTATATCTCATATATAGAGAGAGAGAGAGAGAGAGAGAAGATAAGGAAGGAAGAAGAGCAAGCAAAGCTTTAAGCAACAAAGATAATGAGTGGGAATTATATGGGTGAGCTTTAAAAAGCAAAAAAAATTTAAAAAGAAATTGCTATGTTGTTGTTGGGTTGAACTTTTGAATTATTTAAAAAAAAATTGAATTTTGAAAAGAAAAAAAAAATCTGGGATTTTTATTATATATTTGTGAATGAAGAAGAGAGAAGAGGGTTCCTTTTTTAATTTGTGGTTGGACAGGCCCTTTGGTTCAGACTCCACGTGAGGTGCTCTTTTTATCATTCAATCCATAAAGACAATGGTGGCCGAGGTGGGACCCAATCCCAAGTCAAAAAATTGAGAGACTTGGAAAGGAAAGATTATCAGGTGGGTCCCAATCTCATTCAAGTAATCATTTCGTTTTGCCTTTGGCCTTTGCCTTTTGTGCTGCACCTTTGCTGGGGGACTTTGGGATTCCTCAACTTGGCTTTACACTTTGGGCTTCAACTTGATTATAGGGCATTTTTTATTTTTCAATACCTTAATCAAAGTCTATCTCTCTCTCTTTCTTTGTGTTTGGGATGGGTTTATTATTATGTTTATATATGCTACTTTGCTTTGCTATATGCATGAGCATGAATGGGTTTTGGAGTTTTTGGGATCGGACATGCATGCTTGGGAATATCAAAAAAAAAAAAAAAAAAAGTATGGAAGACACTAGAATGAAATGAACAGAAGAGTCGCCTTGCCTTTCGGGGCAGTGTAGAGGCTATATTGAATAATTGATTGGCCCATGACACAATCGATATTGTGTGTGTGTGACATGACTCAATTAAAGTGAGTGACTTGACTCAAAAAACATGCAATTATCTTTCACCCCATGGATCCAGTTTACTGAGTCTCAAAAACAAAAACAAAAAGTTCTTTTTTAAAGAGGAAATATAGTCCTTCTTAATCTATTCAAAAAAAAACAAAAAATAAAGAGTTAAAATTGAAATGAGAGAAAACTGTCAATTTGATGGGAAAGAAACTAAGAAGTAAGAGTTAAGAATGCTATATTTCCCAGCTAATTAAAAACCCAAAAAGATTTCACAAAGATGGAGAGGTTTCTTCCATTAAAATGTGCACAACCCTTTTGTAAATCTCTCTCTCTCTCTCTCTCTCCAAACTATTATTCATGGTTCAGCCTAATACAGTTGTGTTCCCATAAACGGTCTTTGCTAAATATCATGAATTCATGATGGTTCACGTGATAATTACAATCATTACTCCGTCCCATAAAAGCACAGTTTGATGAATTTTGAATCGACCCAATTGGCAATCTGGTATGGTCAAAATAGTAGGGAAAAACAAAATTCGATTCTAACAATATTTGCAATATTCTGTACAATATATTCTTCCCAAAATAAATATTTAGACAATAAAATACCACTCATGAAAAATAATTTAACTCTTTGATTTTGACAATACATCATATCAAGGAATTTATGAGACTGTGTGATAGAGAAGGAAAAGTTAATAACGTGGTAAGGAAAAGTAGTGGAAGCCAAGAACTCTTTTATACTTACAAATATATGAACCAAATTGTTTATAAGTAATCGAAGTTCAACTTGATAAAAACTAGTTTATTTTGTTAGTTTATTAAATAAACAAGCTTATGCTTGATTTTAAGGTTTGTTTAATTTTAATGACTTAAGCTCGAGCAAGACACAACTCATCTCTCTTAGGTTTAAGTAAAACTATGTGCTAGTTCATCAACAAGGCTCATAATTCATAAATAAGGAACATGAAATATTGTGTGATAGAGATATGAAGGGAAGTTCTAAACACTTGTTTATATATGTTTATTTATTTAAGGACAAAATTTAAGTACAGTACCTTAGGTGATATTCTTTAGATTTTTTTCTTAAGATTTAACTATGTGACTATTTAACTAAAAAATACACTTCCATTTCATAAGAAAAAGTCCACATGATAGAATCTAAAATAGAGAACTTAAGGAACAACACCTAAATACTGTATCTAAGTTTTGCTCTTTATTTAATTGCCAATCAAATAGACTCAAACTGGATTTTAAGGCTAAATGAGTCAAGCTTGAACAAGACAAATAGTGTGTTGTTCATCAGGCTTACAAAAATTAAATTTGTAAAATAATTTATAAACAAGGGTGGTGATCATCTAGGCTCGTTAGCAACTTGATATTACAAAAATATATCTAAAAAGTATTGATATATTCTTGTTAAACTTCAACTATAATAGTTTGGTTTTCTTAATTCAATTTTTATGTTTAATTAGGCTTTTAATTATGCATAGTTTGCATAATTGCATATCCCTTTGGGCCATTACTTATCATTGCGTCCAGAATGTTTGGTTTCTTTTTCTTTTTCTTTTTTTTATTATTATTTTTTAGAAGAAATGTTTGGCTACTTGGTGCTCAAGTGGCACGTTTTATCAAATTTGTAAACTTGTCAAGGTAGCTTAACAGACTTATATTAAGTAAAAAATCAAACTTAGGTTTAAAAGTTCAACATAAGCTTGATCCGGGCTCAAGCTCATTTAATTTTTAACAAACAAAGCCTAAGAAAGTATAAAGCTTGACTCAACTATTTAACTTGTTTGCAGCTCTATACTCTTGGACATAGGATTATGATTCAAACTAAAGCAACAATCCAAGTCATTCATAAACAATTTGAGCTTGACTTAAATCAAAGTTTTAGGTTTGTATATTAAATGAGCCGAGCATAAGCAAAATATATATGAACAGAATTGTGAACAATAAGGCTTGATAAAAAAAAACAAATTAAGTCTAGTTATGTGCTTGGTAATAAGCTTGATATGAGCTTGAAAAATAAAATCATATTTTACTAATCCTTTACTTAATTGAGAGTAGGGAGAGTTGGGACCATTTGTCCAAATCAAATAAGATTGATAATATGCTCATATGAGCTTGATATATTACACGAACTCGATTTAATTAATAAATCAAGTCAATCTCAAACTTTTTTACTTTTTAACAATGCTGAGTTCAAACATTGTTTTTATGCTTGGTTCAAGATCGAGCTTAAGCTTAAACATTTTTTTACTTTTATTTTCAAGTCAAATTTAACACGTTCAATATCTCCCAAAAAAAAAAAAACCTTGGCTTGTTTATTTGCAGATGAGATTGCTATTAATTACAAGGCGTCTAGGGCTTATCCTCTATTTGCTTTTCTTATCGCATTGAAGAGTTTAAATTAGAATGAGTGTTTGTGATTGACTGATTGTGATTTGACATGATTTGTTAAATTAATTTATGCAAAGCTCAAGTGGGAAATCATTGGTTTAACTGTTAAAACTTTGGATCCATTGTAGACGCACGATGAGAGGCAATGCATGTGATTCTAATGGTCCAATGAAAAGTATAAAAATGACCAATGGGAACGAAGTCTCGTAGAATTGGTGCTTTAAATAGATGCTACTTACTGCATGTACCTAGGTTGCCCTTGAGGACAATCAAGAAAAAAGACGACCAATGGCTTCAATAGTCTCCAAATTTTTTACATGACAATCATAAAACATACAATCATGACCTTACAGTAAGTAGGGAATAGGGATTGGTCATATATGGTGCAAGCCATTCTTATCATGCATGTTAATGTGTTAGGTCTCATTTAAGGTTTATTTGTACAATTGTGACATTAATTTTTCATTTACTTTTACACATTTGAGCAGTTAAGTTTCTAAGGGACATCTCTTTTCTACCCCCTTGCCTTTTTCTAAGAGTTTATTTATGATTTGGATATATCTTAAATATATCTTATTTTATTTAAAAATTAGAGCTTATGTGGCTTCGATGACTTTTAGTGGATATGAGTGTTCTCTAGAATACGTGTACTTATACTCATGTCGACAATTAAAATGTTATCCATAATGCTTACAACATTGTCTTTCATGAGTACACTAAACTCATTAAGATTGATTGTCATTTCATCGATCATCATCTTCACTAGAGTAGCTTGTATCTGTACTCAGTTTCCTTTAAAGACCAACTTAATAATATGTTCACTAAGTTTTATCGGCCAGGCCATCTTCGTGATCTCATCTTCAAACTCAAGTGAACTTCCTCAATCAACTCAATTTTGAGGGGAATATTAATATATTGCACATATTTAGCACATGTTGTACATCGTAGTCAGCCATTGATTATTACTAAAGTCAAAGAATTGTTCTTGATTTTAGTGTAATGAAGGACTCCCAATAGATCAACTTGTGTGTGTATTCACCTTGCATGACACCATTGATATACATAATTACAAAGATTATTGAACCTTTCTACTTTGTTCTTTCTGTATTATTTTTTATTTTAATACAAACAATTCACATTAGGTTTGTAAGTTAGTACTTTCTAGAAGTAACAAATTTTCATCACATAATGCTTCATGATAATAATGAACTTTTATTATTATCAATGTTGTGGAAAAAAACTATGAATACGTCATGTGATTAAAATGCGTTAGTCTTTAATGGAAAAAAATTGTAAAATATTTAATTATAACAAAACTAAAGTGTAGAAGGTTAATTGTTTACAAATCAAAAGTCCAAAAAAACTAAATTGACACACACATTAAAAATCAAAGGATAATATTTATTTTTTAAAAAATTGTTCCTGAGTTATTGGTGAAAATAAACTTACATTTTAAACCAAAACAAACCAACCCTTACTTAGATATTCAAGTCATTCATTTTACATTATGGATATGGAAGAATAACGACCAAATGGTAGCCTTGAGGATATAAAAGAAAACAAAGTGTTTGTTTGGCAAAAAATGTTTCTTCTAACTTTTTAAATTATTCGTTTTTTTTTTTTTTAAGCCTCACTTTATAACAAAACTAAAGTGTAGAAGGTTAATTGTTTACAAATCAAAAGTCCAAAAAAACTAAATTGACACACACATTAAAAATCAAAGGATAATATTTATTTTTAAAAAAAATTGTTCCTGAGTTATTGGTGAAAATAAACTTACATTTTAAACCAAAACAAACCAACCCTTACTTAGATATTCAAGTCATTCATTTTACATTATGGATATGGAAGAATAACAACCAAATGGTAGCCTTGAGGATATAAAAGAAAACAAAGTGTTTGTTTGGCAAAAAATGTTTCTTCTAACTTTTTAAATTATTCGTTTTTTTTTTTTTTTTTAAGCCTCACTTTTTCTTGCTAAGATTATATTACTTTAACTAATTTTTAATAAATAAACTTCAAGTAAAAATCTACATCTATATTCTTGTAGTTAATATAACATATAGTAATAACATTTATGTGGATTTCAATTAACTCAACTGGTAAAATCTCTATTAGTTGTATAAGAGATCTGAAGTTCAATTCCCGCCTACACCAAAAACTAATCGGTATCTGAGTCTGATGATAAAAAGCTATCATTAGAAGCGAACTTCATAGGTTAAAATTCTCCCTGAAAAAAAAGTTAATAAATTTATGTTTCTCCCAAAAAAAAAAAAAACATTTATGAATTCAGTTATATTATATTAATTACTTATTCTTTTTATTATTATATAACCTGAAATTGTATATTCTTTAACAAACTACTGTTCACACATGAATTTTATCGAGTACTATTTTTTCATTCCTTTTAAATTACACAATGCTTTCAATGGTTTAAGTAATTCTTTTCCAATCAATTAGTACAACAACTTCCTTTAATATGATTAGCTCAAAGATGGGACTCTAAATTGTCAATCTAAATAAAATTATTTTTAATGAAAATTTTAAATAATTTCTATGTGTCAAAGAAGAGGGTCATTTATATGTCGCTAGTCAATAAAGTTCTTGGTGCATCTATTTTAATTTAGTTTTTACTTTTTACTAGCCTAAAATTAGCTTTAGACGGTCTGAGCTGACAGTCATATTAACAGTAAAGCTTTGAGTTAAAGGGCTTTAAAGGGCTGTTTGAGAGGGTGTTTTAAGCAATAATTTTTAATATTTAAATAACATTACATATATTATTTTTTAACATTTTTATTTACACATATTTTTATAAAATTACCAAACAACCCCAAATTATTCTCGAAGTATTATCGTTTAAAATCAATCAATAAAAATCAGGGGTCTGCAAATACTTACGATTCTAAGGGTGTGCAAATCAATCAATCAATCAATAAAAGTCAATTTTATGATGTCAAGGGTCTGCAAATTCTTACATTTCGGTCGTTTTTTGGTCATGGTAAATAAAGAAGTGCGGATATGGACCCAAACACAAGATTAATAATACTGTCATTTTTTTAAAATATGATACCGGTGAAAATACACATATTAACTAATTATTAAATATATTTTTACTTATATTATCAAATATTTATTTTTGCATACAATGTTAAACATATATCAATTTAAACGTAATAATTTATAATAAAGTGAATTTATGACTGATAAAAAATTTAAAGTACAGAGTAACAATAAAATTCAAAATATTAAATAAAAGATAATTAAATAAGTGCTCAAGAATGAAATTAAAAAAGATTAAAAGATAAATGCAACTTCCGTATACTCAGTCATAACCTACAATAATTATTATTATTATTATTATTATTATTACTATTGTTATAAAAAAGAAATGGTTGAAATAGTTTTACAGAAATGTTCCAAACATGTCTCATATTTAATACAAATACAGTATCTCAAGTGAAATACCTGTGCTTACTAGCATTTAGGAGTCAATCGCAAAAAGTATAGCAAGAACATCACTTCCCTCCAAAATAAATTAGATTTCGGACAAAAATTATAAGTATTTCCAACAAAACACTTTTTTCCGTTGCAAATATTTAAATATTTGACAAACAATCTACGATGGAAGAGGTTTGTTGTTGAAAATGTAATTTTTTCCTATGGATTTTCTTATACATTGGCAAACTTCTATTACAAATAGCAATTCTATTTTTTTTTTTTTTTAAATATAAGATAAAAATGCTACTCTAATCTAATCTAAGTGTATATGTATGTGAAACTTTCTCTTGGAGATTTGAATTTCAACCCTAAACCTCTATACCTTACAAGCACTTATACTTATGAAGTGACCACTGCACCAAAGATGCGTGATGTTACAAATAACAACTCTTTTTTGTAGTGCATATTGATCATCACAACCATGTATTTGAATTTATTAATTAAATTACAATAGTTAATGAATTGTAGCTCATGAATTATATACTATCATTTTGAGGTCTATAAATTTCATAACTATTCTTTTGTCCAGCTAGCCCAATGGATTTTTTCAACCAAACTTTAAGTTGAAAGCAAAAACTTTCTTTCCTCAAAAAAAAAAAAAAAAAAGCAAAAACTTTCTGTAATAGTGCCTTTTTTTTTAATACCTTTTCGAATTTTTTTTCCATGGCATATTTGAATTTTAAAAAAATTATGATTTTCCTTAAAAAAAAAAAGTTTATGATCAATTTGGATTTTCCATCTTTCTCAGATCATAATATACGTCCTAAGCTGCACCTATCTTTTTATCTTTTTCCTCAAGGAATAAAATATAGAAAAATTGGTTTGGAAACTCAAATCATAAAATATATTATTCCATGACTCATTTTCAAAGCGTGTAACAAGTATTAATCTATTTCTTTTAGAGGATCAAAGTGAAGCATATTCACATGTGGGCTTGCTAGGTCTCTGATGGTTTGGATTGGTACGACGATGAGTTAATATTTCATGTTGCATTCTTCGATCTGTACATGACGCTTGTGGGTTGTGGACCTGTGTTGCTGAGAAACATGGACCACAAATTAACAATTGCTGCCTTTTGTGAGACCACACATACTTGCCACTTATGTATACCATTGAAGAAGACAGCTTAACATCTTACATCTTATATATTTAGCTCAGAGTTTTTGCTGAAATCTATAGGAGCTGCTAAATTGCCAGTTTTTTTTTTTTTTTTTTAATGGGACCCAAGAGATTATCCTGGGAAAATTTGTAGCCCTAGCTCACCTAATAATATAGAAGATCCATGATTATATATTGTACACCATGAGATCTGGTTCTATTTTCATGTACAAAGATCATATTAAGAGAGTTAAAAGTTGGGTGTTCTTACTAAAGAAGTATAAAGAATTTGACTTCTAGACCAATCCAAAATGGTCTATAGGTAAGTCAAGCAACTCTTATTAATCACTTTCTATCATCAGTTCTGGGCCATGTTAATGTTTTCTCAATCACAGTGAGAAGTTATTTTCGGCTCCAAAGCTTCCAGCTTTAATATTGCTTGGCAGTTGGCACTACCATGAGCAGGGTGCTTCAATTTGTTGGAGAAATTTGGTTGGAACAGTCCTGCAAAGAGACAAATGTGAATATGATTTCTAGGCGCAATACACAGCAACGGAGACACTCCCAAGTTAAAATATGACTAATATTGATGCTTGACCCGCACCTAATATCCCACATGGAAATTGAGTTGTTGATAGATCTTTTCGATAATTAGGGAAGATTAGATTTGAACTTGAAACGCTTATTGTGAATGTCAAAAAATGTCAATATAAGACTTTTCGTGGTTTATAGGATGAGATTCAATGCATGTAATTTGCATGTCAATTATATGTTCCACTTGGGTTGTAGGTCAATTAATGCATCCATCAAGATTATTGTCTCGAATACCTTGACTTTTAGGAGAAAAAAAATAAAAATCTTGCATTATTGAGGACATAGATATATCAGAGCAGCAGTATCTGGAAAAAAAGATCCGATAGTGGAAGAAGGCGATCCGGGTTTTACCAATTCTAGCCAATCCACTAGGTTGTCAAATACAATTACTATAATGGAATCGTTGATGTGTCAGTCAGTGGGTGGTGCACCCAGCAACTAGTGAAATTGGTTTGGGCTTAGATTACCCAACCTTAATAAGGAATATTTAGTGTCAATTTGGGTCTAGGCCTGGCCTAATTACTCAACCTCGAGCCTAAACTCAACCTAGTCAATATTCATTCAGCTTACAACAGTCTTTCTTTTTACAGCAATATTTGGGATGTAAAAAAAATTCACAACTTTTACTATAACTCCTCGCAGAGTAAATTATTACTGATGAAGGTGTTGACCCACAATTTTACCTTTATTACTTACAATTTATCATGTTGTAAAAATTGTGGACTATTTTGTGTTCCTAATATATTTTCTACTTTTTGTGCTGATTGAAGATATATATCATTTAAACAAAGCTTAGAATAGGTCAGACTCACAATCGATTAATATTATATTCCATCAAAAACCAAAAAAAAAATCTACTTGATTCTCAAAAAAAAATAAAAATAAAAATAAAAAATCTACTTCATGCTAGTTTTTAGTCTTTTATATACCACCGACCTTAAATAACCAATCATATTCATATATACTAAATTAATTGGATATGCAACTTTTATAGATCATGAAAGTTGAATTTGGGCTCAAACAACAAATACCCAATTTGGAAGTAGATCACATTTTGCTAATTTGCTTTGTTTGATAGGATTGGTTAATTAATTTGGCCCATAATAAAAATAAAAATAAAAATAAAAAAAATAATAGAGAAGAGAAGACAGCTGGAATCTTTTAGGTCCAAGGAGTCTAAAAGGAGATAGGGTTTGATCATATCATATCACTTCTTTCCCATTGTCATTTTCATTCATTTACCAAGATGGGCCCCACTAGATCCCTGCTGTGACTCAATTGGATGAAAGGACATTTATATGCTTCCACGCTCCTTTCTTCTGTGTGTGCATCACGCTCTGTAATTTTTTTAAAAAAATTACAATTTTTTTTTGAATTTTGGCTAGAAATAATAAAAATGTCAGGGCTTGCGTCATTTTCGTTTTTGGTCAGTGGGCTGACGTCATAAAGCACGTAATAATGTGGAAGATTCCCTCCTCATTGTTTGGATTAGAACGTGATGGGCTCGTTGCAAAACACGTTTTGTTTTTTTGTTATTATTATTATTATTATTTTCCCTCATTTTTACATCCTTGCCCTAACCCTGATTAGTCATGGATTAGAGTTCCCGTCGATTCAGTGAAAAATATTTTCAGAAAAAAATCATTTTTGTTTGTAATTTTCAGCATTTAATGCAACAAGAAATCTTGATCAATCAAACACATTTCCTTGTTTTTAATTTTCAGTATTTAGATGAATTAATGCGGCTTCATTGGGACTCAACAGCAAAATCCAACTACATTTCCTTGACTTGGCTCTACAGAAATCTTCGATCTTTTCTAAGTAAATTAAATTGGTGACAAAGAAACTTAGTCCTTTGGAAAAGTACCATAAGTCAGGACAAATTTTTTGTTACAACTTTTTCCAAATAGTTAGTTGAAGTGATTTCAGCGGTTGGTAGAAAATAAATGTATAATCCGTGTAAGAGTAATTGTTAGTCACTCATAATCAAACACTTAAACAAATTTTGGCATAAATAGTGTTCTTAAACTTATCGTTTGAAATATCGCAAAGTTACTTCAATTTCTATTTCCTAATAAATTAACAATCTGTTTTAGTCTAATAAGTTTTTGACTTGTACTCGATTCATGCCTTGGACATAAATTTGGAATGAGGATTTTTTTTTTTTTTTGGTTGGTAGGAATGAGTTTGGCATGCTTATTGGTAAGGAATCCACAAAGTGTCAAATTACAAGGCTTGGACTGCCAATTAGATGGAACTATCTCAGATCAACAGTCCACCTTGGCTAGGGTTTTTCAAATTCCCATGACTTCTTTTGGGCTTCTAAACAAATAAGAATCTTGCAAAAATATTAAACATTTCAGTATGAGAACAATTGCATGATTTTTTTTTAAAAAAAAAATTGTGATGCATGGTCAATTTCTAAAACGTTTTCACCACTCCATATTTCTCAATTGTTACGAAAGGAAGTAAAGAGCCAAAAAAATTTCTTAAATAATAATATTTTACCAAAACCGTGTTGCCTCTACTAAGAGAATTTTGAGAAAACAGTTGGGCAATGGAAGCCTCCACATATTCATGTCTTTTAAAATATTAAACATGTAAAGATCATGAATGCATTATTTTCATGCGTTTATTCCTCAATCCAGGGTCTTGAGTTTGGCATGAATTGTATGCTTGTGCAAGAAAAACATAAACAAAATATTGATATCACTATCTATATAAATCCCCTTATGACCATTTCTTCAACCATCATAAAACTAAGCTTTTCACAACTTTTTTTGTTTTCATAATGTCTCTCCCTCTTCTACTTGTATCAATCACCTTGATCTTCCTTGTTTTCAAACTCTATAAAGGGATAAGCTTCAAGCTCCCACCAGGTCCATATCCATGGCCCATCCTAGGAAACCTTGCTCACATCAAGCCAGTTGGGTGCCGCAATTTCAGTGATTGGTCACAAATTTATGGTCCAATCATGTCTGTGTGGTATGGTTCAGATTTGAGCATAGTTGTGTTAAACTCAAAATTGGCAAAAGAAGTTCTCAAAGATAATGATCACCAATTAGCAAGTAGGCCCAGGAGAAGTCTAACTGCTAAGGTTGTCAAAGATGGTAAGGATCTTATTTGGGCTGATTATGGCCCCCACTATGTAAAGGTAAGGAAAGTTTGTACCATGGAGCTCTTCTCTCCCAAGAGCATTGAAGCTCTTAGGCCCATTAGAGAAGATGAAGTTAGAGATATGGTTGAATCCATTTTTAAGGATTGCACCAATCCTGAAGGTTATGGGAAAAGTCTAATGGTTAGGAAGTATTTGGGGTCAGTGGCATTCAACAATATTACAAGACTAGTATTTGGAGAGAAGTTTGAGAATGAGGGTGTCATGGACCAGCATGGATTGGAATTTAAGGCAATTGTGGAACAGGAAAAGAAGGTTGGTCAATCACTTATTATAGCTCATTCAATAAAGTGGCTAGGATGGATTTCATGGCTTAAAAAAGGAGAAATTGCCAAGCATTTGGCACACAGAGATGCATTCACTAGGACCATCATGGAAAAGCACATACAATCATGCAATAAAAGTGGTAATGCCAATCAACATTTTGTGGATACATTGCTTACTCTTAGAGAAAGAGATGATCTTAGTGAGGATACCATAATGGGACTACTTTGGGACATGATCATAGCAGGCATAGACACTGTTGGTATAGTAGCTGAATGGGCCATGGCCGAGTTGATCAAGAACCCGAGGGTCCAACAAAAGGCCCAAGACGAGCTAGACCACGTAATTGGGCCCAACCGCGTGATGACTGAATCGGACTTGTCAAGTCTCACTTACTTGCAATGTATTGCCAAGGAGGCCCTAAGGTTGCACCCTCCAACACCATTGATGCTACCCCATTTGGCTGATGCCAATGTCAAGATTGGTGGCTATGACATTCCAAAGGGTTCTCATGTTCAAGTCAACGTTTGGGCCATTGGTCGTGACCCAAAGGTTTGGAAAGACCCATTAGAATTTAGGCCTGAAAGGTTCCTTGAAGAAGATGTTGATATAAAGGGTCATGATTTTAGGTTGCTACCCTTTGGTGCTGGGAGGCGTATGTGTCCTGCCGCACAACTTAGCATGAATTTGGTCATGTCCATATTGGGTCACCTATTGCATCATTTCCATTGGGACCCTCCTGGAGGGGTCCAATTAGAGGAAATTGACATGTTTGAGAGCCCAGGATTGGTCACTTACATGAGGACATCATTGCAAGCTATTCCTCGTATTAGGCTATCACCAAACTTGTACAAGCGTGAAGGGTGTGTGTGACTAGGGATATGTAATTTTGGGTATTGGGAATTGGGATACGAATCATGCTTTGTTCATAAACTTGTACAAGCACGTTCATCGTTTCATGTTGTCATCTCTTTCAGAAACGAAATGCTTCACAAATTTCAATTCATTCATATTAATTAACTAGGAAATAATACTGGAGTATTACGCACATTTGAAATTCACTAAAGTTGTGATTTTTAAGCATGTGTAAAATTGTGTAATAAGATGTGTATAATAAACACTGAGCCGCGTTAACAATTTACTAATCCTTAGAAAGTGTCTCAAATTTCTAATTGTTTTGGTTTGGTTTAGTTTTATTTATGGAAAATGCTAACAAATGCCCTTAAAGCATTAGTTAATAATTCATTTAAAGAAAGTTTTTATGGAAAAAAAAAAAAAAAACAATTAATGTTTTGACAATTTCTTTCATTTTTCATAAAAGTTGTGTCAAAATTTTCCTAAAATGAATTATTAATCAATACTCTGAGGGCACTCGTTTTATTTATTTAATATGATAGAAAACTCTATCCTCATCAAGGATGTAACTTTTTATTTATAGTTCATCAATGAGTAGATAACTTTTTTATTTGGGAAATTCTAAGGAATGTCCTTAAGGTAATGATTAACAATCCATTTAAAAAAAGTTTTTATGGGAGAAAAAAAAAACAATTAATTTTTTAACAGTTTTTTTTTTTTTTTTTCATTTTTCATAAAAGTTGTGTCAAAATTTCCCAAAAATGGATTGTTAACCATTGCCTTAAGGGCACTCGTTAGTATAATCTTTTTTATTTATCAACCAAAATGCATTAATATATTCTTTGGTTCAAGAGTCTCTCATATTGGGAAAGGAAAAGTATCGCCCACTTTGCTTAGTTAACAAGACACAATCAAGACAGAAAAAAAATCTATTAATGCACCTTGCTCACATTAACCAAATCTAGATCATTCCACAACCACACAACACAAGCATACTTTAATTTGAAGCATAAAATACATCCATTTGAAATGGAGAGAATCCTAATGCATTAGGTTCTAGGTGGTGGATATCGCATAGTGAGTAATGTGAACTACATCTTCAGGTCTGGAAGGTGGATGGGTCTTGTTTCTCATCCTCAACTGCTGGTACTCCTTGTAAAGGAATCCTCTGTACTTGGGTGGCTCTCCAATCTCTTTGGTGAACTGTGATAATGGTTCAACCCACTTGTCTCCTTGCAGGTTATAGAAAAAGGCATACGAGTATCGGCTTCTTCCTTCAGTTCTCACTACTCTATGAGTTGCACTCTTAAATTTGTTGTTGCTCAACACCTTCTCCAAAAGTTTCAAAAAAACAAAGCATATAATTTTTTAAAAATTTATTTCAACATGTTGTTAGTGGGAATATTATAGAAGTACAAATAAATTCTAATTACCTTATGATTGAAGTCATGTCCTTCTTATATAATATATAGATACGATAG
Organism: Quercus suber; assembly: GCF_002906115.3. Taxonomy (NCBI): domain Eukaryota; kingdom Viridiplantae; phylum Streptophyta; class Magnoliopsida; order Fagales; family Fagaceae; genus Quercus; species Quercus suber. Next base: position 225,244 of record NW_027070003.1, read on the forward strand.
GATTTGAAACCTATTTTATGATTACTCTGAGAACTAATGAAAATGTGAATGTTGGACTATACCTGAATGACATCGCCTACATTGACAACGATTGTGGCCTCTGCAGGCGTTACCGGAATCCATTCTCCATTTTTGCAAACTTCTAGGCCTCCTGCTTCATCTTGAAACACAAAAGTGATCAAATTCCCGTCTTCATGTTCGGAGAGACCATTATTCTCAATTTTAGTTGCCGGTAAGTAATGTAAAGCCGTCATGAAATCCCAGCTCCTATCATGATTGTATTCCTTGAGGAAGTTTGGAGGGAGACCCAAGCACTTATTTAAGATGCTCTCCACAAGTATACCAGTTCTGGTTAAGTGGGAGAAAATCTCTTCAAATACTTCCCTGTCAAAATCAATATATTTAATAAGTAATGAACAATTCTATCATGTTATTATTTCTCATACATGTTGTCTATATTTGTAGTTAACAAATAGTTGCCTGAACATACAAACAAATAATGGGTTATTTGATCTAGTGGTTTCCAAAGCCCAATGAAATCTTTGGTCCAAAGTCCAAACCTTCTAACCAGTATATCTAGTATTCCTGTCATTTCCTAATGTTTGTGGGATGGGAAATTACACACCTGCGAAGTAGTTAGTTGCTAGAAGAGTTCTGGACTAACGTTAACAAATAATATTAACAAACAAAAATGATAACAATAAGATATTATTATATATCCTCAATCTATTTCAAATGACAAGCTTAGCTTTTTGGGAAATATTATTCTCATCTTCTCCATCCCTAATCTTTTACTAGGGAGCCTAGATTAGATGGCACTAGTTCCCTTTATCTGTAGTTCCTTTTTCTAATTACTGATAAGTATTATTAAGAATAAATAAATAAATAAATGAGAAAATTTCACAGTAAGGATAAAACCTAATCCAAAATCTTGCAACTGATAAGTGATAACATTCAGTAATCAATATTATCAAAAAATTTATTCTTGGTGTGTGATTCAGTTTGTCAGTGATGCAAATAGTCTTAGACACACCTGAATTCAGGTGGGTTTTTGGGGTACACATTGAAGTTGGACTGGGGTGGAAACAGTAGCAAGTACTCATTCTTGTCCTGCGAGTGTTTAGGCTGCCTACTGTAACCTGCAGGAAGTGGTGCTTCAGACCCAGGACTAGACTTGAGCTTTTGCTCATCAGGGTACTCAAAGAATGTCTTGGAGAGGTGAAGGGCTTGGCTCATTAGATCATGGGGCACACCATGTGGTTCACAATCTGGAAGAAGCCATACTCAGAACAGGCTTGACCAATTGCCTCCATGGCCTTGTTCTTGTCACCCTGATGATCCCCATCTCTAAAGAAAGGAGAGAGATCAACAGTGGGAATGACTGAGCTAACCATTTCTGCAAATTCTGTTTTACTTGATAATTATGTTTTGCTACAGTTCTGCAGAATCAAACAGTGGGAGTGGAGAGAAAGCACAGGAGAGGCGGAGAGCAAGAGAAAAAAAGCAGGGCAAGAATGAGAAAAAAGAATGGTAAATTTTTTTTAAATTTGAGCTTTTTTATTTGTTTTGACAACTTGTAATCGAGTATATTGGGTTTTGATTTTTTTTTTTTTTTTTAAATATTTTTAGAATCTGTGGGTTTGTTTTACCTTGTTCTTTTCTTTAGATTGGGTTTGTAATTTGTTGTTTAGGATTGATGTTGGGTTTTTTTTTTCTTGGTGGGTTTGCTCTATTACAATCATTGTTTTAAAAATTGGACCGGATCGGCCGGTTTAACCGGGAACCGGACACCAATTCGGTCTGGTTATTATTAAAACCGAAAATAGAAAGAAAAAAAATTGGGAAAAACCGGAAACCGCCGGTTAAACCGGAAAAAACAAAAAAAACCGAAAATTGTTATGGTTAAATCGGTTCTTGAATCCGAAGAAGAATATGAAGAAAAACTAGAATAAAATAGATCAAACTTCTTAGATTTGCACTAAAGTAAAATTGGGAAAAATTTGTGGTGAAAATAAAATAAAAGAAATACTTCTATTGAATGATATGTATAAGAAATCTGTGCTTTGGGCTTTGACTGGAATAAAATGTAAAGAAAGAGTGAAAGACCATCAAAAACTTATCTTGAGAAAGAGAAAGACTTGAGATTTGAGAGGGAGCTGCTGAGATGAAGTTTACTACATTATCGAAAAAGTGTTGAAAGAAAGCTTAGGACTGGGGAGGAGTAAAATTTAAAAATTTTGAGGCCTTGAGGTTAAGGGTAGATGGTAATATGTGGTTATAGATTTAAGGGAAAAAAAGAAAAAAAAAGAAAAAAAAAAAAAGAAAAGAATAGTGAACTTGTTACGTGTGTGAGCAAGTGAGTCTGACATTTGCTATGAAAGTCAAAAAAGTGATGAATGACATGTAGTCATTCTGACCTTTTAACTTTGGTTTTCAATTTTTTTTTTTTTTTAGTCGTGCTGGTCGATTGGATGAAGCTAAGAGGTTTATTGAGTCAATGCCAATCAAACCAGACTCATCAGTTTGGGGAGCTTTGCTTGGGGCTTGTAGGAATTATGGCAATGTTAAAATGGGAAGAGAGGTTGCAGAGATTCTTTTTGAGTTGGAACCGGAAAATCCAGGGAATTACGTGCTGCTGTCTAATATGTATGCACGTAATGGGATGTTGAAGGAAGCAGATGAGATTAGAAGGATGATGAGTGTCAATGGGGTAAGAAAGGAACCTGGATGTAGCTGGATTGATGTTAAGAACGCTACCTTTGTGTTTACAGTGCATGACAGGTCACATCCTAGGACAGATGAGATATATGGGATGTTGAAGAAGTTGGAGGAGTTGGTGAAGAAGAAAGGTTATGAACCTGAGACACAGTTTGCAATTAACAGTGTAGAAGGGTACAAAGAGCATAACTTATGGCATCACAGTGAGAAACTAGCCCTTGCATTTGGGCTACTGGCCCTTCCAGTTGGGGCTCCAATTAGGATAAAGAAGAATCTGAGGACTTGTGGAGATTGTCATACAGTCATAAAGTTAGCGTCAGAGATATTTGAGAGAGAGATTATTGTAAGAGATATCAATAGATTTCACCGGTTTACTAATGGTTTGTGTTCCTGCGGTGATTACTGGTGACTGGAGTTTGAGTTTGAAGGAATAGAAACATCATCTCTTGGGGGCTTTTTCTTTCCTCCTTTTGCTCCCCATTTTTTCTTTCAAAAAAATATGTTGATTCAAAGTTGCTTGAATTCTATCCAAGAGGTCGTGTGATATTTGGTATTATTAAGATGTGGGAGTTTTACATTCATCACATTAGGAGATTTGTTGAGAAGAATAAGTGATTGCCACTTCAGTGTATGTATTTAATCATCTTTCAACGATGAGAACTAAAGCTGTCAGCCTGCCACCTTCATGTACCTGAGGATTGCCTGTACATACAGTATATATTGAGCTTAGAATCTTCACCTCAGCTAGGGGTTTTCAAAATAAGTAACAATTATACGAAGTTGAGTCATGATGTCAAGGGTTCATCAGGATTAAAGGCTATACTGATTAAAAGTATGTAATTTACATCTTGGATATGCAGCAAATACTCAAATTATTTTGATTGTCACTTTCTTTCTTATATTACAGTGCAAAAGCAGCCTCAATAACGTTGTATAAATTATTTATGGTGTTTAACCTGAAATATATATATATATATATATATGTGGGGCCAGAAAATCAGGCAGCCTTGGCCCACTCCAAGCCAGGCCCAAATGGCCCACGCCGAGGGTGCATGATGGGTCCGAGGATGAAAGCGCGAAGATCAGCCCCCGAGGAGCATACCGTCCTCAGAAGTCCGAGACCCCGGGAGAACACAAGGACCACCCCACCAAAGAAGACTCCTTGGCTGTCCGAGGAGGAAAGGGCCGAGTGCCACGCGTCGGTGACAGAAGTACGGCGGAGGGGGCAAACCCTGGGCGAACTGTCACTTCTGCATTGAATACGCTCACATAACTCTCCTGGCCGCATTAATGGGGATGTAACCCCTTGGTAGGGCAACATCGATCATGGTGAGCCACTTGAGTATGGACAAGACCGCTGATGAGACGGAGGGTCAGAGAGGAGGCCAATGGATGATTAGCAAAAAGAAAGGAGAAGGATATAAGAGAGATGGAAGAACTTAGGAGGGGGAGAGGGTCATTGACGGAGAAGAACTTAGAATAGCTCCTAGACGATGATAGTTTGAAGAGGGAGAACCTCCTCGGACGAGGGCCGAGGGGCTACCCTCAGTTGTAAATTGGGCTTACCATCCTTCAATAAAAGAGAGGTGCTTGTAGTCCGTTGCCAGCCGGTTAGGGCCTAAACCTTCGACCCACTCTCTAAAAATGTATTGTTGGGGGAACCTTATAAAAACGGACCTTACAATATATATTTGAATATATATTTTACTTAATTGAGTTTGCATCAAGATTAGCATTAAGGTCATATCTCTTAGTACTAGTGATGGATGAGCTCACTAAATTGATTCAAGAGAAAGTTTCTTGGTGCCTTTTGCAGATGATATGATTTAATTAGTTGATGAAACTAGAAGTGAAGTTAATGCCAATTATTTTCTATTAAGGATCCATAGTCAACCCCAAAAATTCGTGATTAAGGCTTGTTAATGTTGATGCTGTTTACTTAAGTAAATTCATATTCACACCTTTAAAACCATTTTATCCACATGTAGTGCAATTCTTTGGTGGATGCTTAATAAGCAATTATCATTTAAAAAGGGAAAAGAAAAACTGTAAAAAATAACAAAAAATTTGGCACATGTGATATTTTATTATTATTATTATTATTATTAATTTGAGGTTGAGATATTAAGCCATGATTTCATCATCTCAATGTTTAAAGATGCGTCTGCATGGTAAATACCTAGTTTTCTAAAGGACAAGAAAGGCCTTTGCAGAACATTGTGTGACAAGTATTGAAGCTTAAGTATAAAATTCTACATTACACATTATGTGACAAGTTCAATAATTATCTGCTTGCAGTATAAAGGCTAGGAAACCCTTCTGCACTGTAATTGATAGTGACGTAGGTTCTGATTGGAGGGTTTTAGTTGCACAAGGGACTGTACTATTATTGGATCTAGGTTCTTAATGGATGGATGTGCGAAAAGAATCCTCTCTGCTTGTAATTATATGGCTATCCAGCAACAATAACTTTAGAATCTATGCAAAATTGTTTGTTACTTATTTTCATTTTCCCTTTTGTCTTTATTTATTTTTAATCTGCTCAGATGGTGCTAGAAAGCTGTAGATTACCATTCAAGAAACCGTTGGCTGTTTGTTGGAGTAAAAGTTGCAGATGATAGGAGGTCACCATTGTCTATTGAATTTTATATTTCTAAGAACTTGGGAGACAATTTACATGTTATTGTTACCAAAGTTCATCAATTTTCTACCTTACATGCACATTTAAAGCACATACTTGGAGGCATGAACACACACTTTCAATGATGAATGAATTCTGCTTTAACAAGTTGCATTAGCAAATCTGGACACTAGAGTATTTCCTGATTTGATGCTCTTGAGATTGTATCTGATATAACATCATGTGATCAAGTTGCACCAAAATACTATTCTAGCATATCTGTAATGATGCCTCATCTACTCCATTAACTCATATCTTTGAAAATGATATCGTAATATCTGGAATATCTTTGGTATTAGTGACAAAAATGTCAGTACTTATAAGAGTCATGTCATCAAGAATACAGCTATACATAGTCACCACACATAAGTGTGACAAATATAAACCTTTCAAGTAAATAAAAGAATTTATTTCCTAAGAAAGCATTGGAACAACCACCACTGCACCTCATTTATCTTTGCTGCTTCAAATAATGGTCGGGTGATGAAGTGCCTTCCATACTCCCCCTCCCCCAATAAATATAAAATTGGAAGAGGTTCTACCTTCCATGAACTGATTGATATTTCTACAGTTGTCCTGGCAGATATGTCATTTGAGTTGAATTATTTTTTAGTACTTAACATCAGAACATCATGGGCAGAGTTAATATAATAAAGTCAGGTGGTCCCTTCAGAAACTTGAACGAATGGTTTGTTTTTATGGCATCTTAAATGTGATAGCTGCCTGTGTCTGCCTTCTACTCCCATTTGCAGGCTCTCTACCTTAGCCTTCTGAAGACATGCTTTTTGCACACAAAAACCAAATTAGAAAATAAAAGGGAAAGAAAAAAGAATGCGATTAAGTGGTGACATTCTTAAATTTTACAAAATGTAGCAAAAAAGTAATAGTAATGAGTGTCTTATTATTTTAATTTGAAAAAAAAAAAAAAAAAACCACCAATGATAAACACCAATGATATTCTATTTACTTGTTTATGAATGAGCATGATGTAGAAGGTGCATGTTTGCACATGGTGGAAACATTATCCAATTGTTTATGGATACTTGATATGGGTAGCATTTATAGAGAAGAAAAATNAAGCGTTAGACAGAACCAAGGCATTGCATGGTCCTCGGACTCAAGCCTATGGGGAAACTAACCGCTCAGCTATATCTGGGTACTAGACAGAACCAAGGTATTGCATGGTCCTCGGACTCAAACCTATGAGGAAACTAGATACTTACAGAGAAATGGAAGCGTTAGACAGAACCAAGGCATTGCATGTCCTCGGACTCAGGCCTACAGGGAGACTAACTACAAAATATCCCAAGTTAGGAAAAGATCAAGCCCCACCTAGCCCTTGAGACGTAAGAGGGTTGCCCATGCATACGTTCTCTCCCTATTATCGTGGTTCCTGGCACAGTTGGCCGAGATACGACTCATGCAAATAAAAAGGAAAGAAAGGAAGCAGATAGCATGCACACAAATAAACAACCCAAAGTAGATGAGAAGGGAAATTAAATTCGCATTACGATAATGAGTCCATAAAAGTCGCATGGCAAGAGCCACAGTACATAGAGGAGAAGCACAACAAAATAAGATAAAATGATATGAGAGTAGGAAGAGCCGAGGATCGTTGGCTCGGATGATGTGCTTTGGAACCGGGAACGATTTCTGGGCAGGTTTATACCCCAAAATTATGTGGGCAGCCCGAACCTGATTGTCATCCTCGTTTACATACACCGATGCCCTCAGCACCTTCTGCAAATCTTCCCGATTGACCAAATGGAAGTGACGCTCAAAAGCGTGCGGGTCTGCAAACGGAAAGCACCACCGCATTAGTAAAAAAAAAAAGGGGGAAGAAAAAAGACGAGAGCTTGAAACCCCTCCTGTTTCCCACTGCCCCACCTGGTATCCCGTCTGTCGTTGGGCAGTGAAGGCCATCGTGCCACTCCCCTGACACGATGAGGAAATCCTCGTTGAACCCCTTGCTGGACTCGGGGAGGCACTGAATGAGCCGCACCCTGTCGTCTCTCATGTTTAGGTAATACGACTTGCCCTTAAGAAGCTGAAGGTTGTAACACCAGTTCACGTCGTGGTGGGTCAACCTCAGCCCCATCTTCTCGTTCAGGGCGTCCACACAGCCCAGAATCCTAAAGACGTTTATCCCACACTAGGTGGGGGCCAACCGGAATTACGTGAGGTAGTCTCTCATCACCGGCCCCATGGGGATCGTCATCCCCCCTTTAAGGAAGGCGACAATGGGAATTACCACCTCGCCCTCCTGTCTGTGTATGCGCCAATCCCCGTCCTCACAATGTCTCAGACCTACATTGCCGGGAATCCTGTAGTCGGTGATGAATTTCTCCATCGCCTCCTCAGTATCGACGTATTTTTTAAACCTACCCATCCCAGTTGACACCTAAAAGAACTAAGAAAGAACATGCGAAGTAGAAGAAAGGGTAAAGAGAGAGAGCTCAGAGAGGGATAGAGTGACTTACTGAAAAGAGGAGGAGCTCCTCGGACAGGCTTTTTGTGCTGGAGATGCAAGTGAGAGTGTGGCTGAACTCAAGGAAGGACGCACGAGAATTCTTGATTACAAATGAGGAACAAGAAGAAGCGGTTTGTATGGATATTTATGCCCCAAATCGAGGAACCATGCGGGTTTTCCCGCCCATAAATGCGAAACGAACCTTTACCGTTCGATTGGTAACGCCTCACTAGACGTGGGGAGCACAGAGCCGCCTGAATTTAATGATGGGCACGTTACGCGCTCTGAAACGTCAGCGACGTGCCTTGGGTAGATGAATAGACCCCAGTACTGACGGGGGGGGTAAGGCCGAGGATGTCAAAATCCTTCTCCCCGCCCGAGGATGCGTGCAGCAAGATTTTGAGGGGCTATTGTGGGGCCAGAAAATCGGGTAGCCTTGGCCCACCCCAAGCCAAGCCCAAATGGCCCACGCCGAGGATGCATGATGGGTCCGAGGATGAAAGCGCGAAGACCAGCCCCCGAGGAGCATATCTGAGGATGACCCGCCTTCGGGCGTCCTAGACCCTGGGAGAACACAAGAACCACCCCACCAAAGAAGACCCCTTGGCTGTTCGAGGAGGAAAGGGCCGAGTGCCACGCGTCGGTGACAGAAGTACGGCGGAAGGGGCAAGCCCTGGGCGAACTGTCACCTCTGCATTGAATACACTCACCTAACTCTCCTGGCCGCATTAATAGGGATGTAACCCCTTGGCAGGGCAACATCGGTCATAGTGAGCCACTCGAGTACGGACAAGACCGCTGATGGGACGGAGGGTCAGAGGAGAGGCCAATGGATGATCAGCGGAAAGAAAGGAGAAGGATATAAGAAAGAGGAACTCAGTAGAGGGGGGGATTTTTTGGGAGAAGTCATTGACGGAGAAGAACTTAGAATTGCTCCTAGGCGATGATAATTTGAAGAGGGAGAACCTCCTCGGACGAGGGCCGATGGGCTACCTTCAGTTGTAAATTGGGCTTACCATCCTTCAATAAAAGAAAGGTGCTTGTAGTCCGTTGCCAGCCGGTTAGGGCCTAAACCTTCGACCCACTCTCTAAAAATGTATTGTTGGGGGAACCTTACAAAAACAAACCCTACATTATATATAATTTTTTTTTTCAAGTTAGGATGTTCCTGGTAACATCCTAGACTGAATGTGGCGCCGCCACTGTTGCAACTCTTGCACCACCATCACTTTTATAAAGTTGATAATTTTCCTAGCTCACTAGCAGTCAAATCATTTTGCCTCCATCGAATGTCCGTTTGTCACCAAACATATTGACTAAGAGTAATGCTACTGACACAACATTTTTTGCAATAAATTTTACAAATATTGAGTTAACAAGTAGGAGCAACAAAATCCGACATGACCCGAAAACATGACACTACCCAAAGTTAGCAGGTTATGGGTTAGGCTTAACAAGAGTGTTATATATGAGTTGACACAACTGGCTCATTTAACAAATATGTTGTGTTTATGTCCAACTCACAAAACTCGTTTTACCCATTTAACTGTTATTTTACTAATATACCCTTCAAAACCTTAGGTATATAAACTTATTAGTTGTTGTGGTATATATATATATATATATATATAAACATATTGTGATTAATTATTTGTAATATTGAGATATGTTTTAGTTTTGAATGATTATTTGTGATGTAATTAATATTAACAAATTTTAATAGTTTGGTTTTTCATAGTTCAAATCAATTAGGTTAAATTTTTTTTTCCTTTTTGCTTTGATAAAATTTGATAAATGGGTCAACAGAACTGACCCAATTTATAAATAGGTCATATTAGAGTTAAGGAATCCTGACATATTTAATAAACGTGTCAGGTTTGGGTTAACCCACATAGTCGAATACTCATAAGTCAACACGACATAAATCCGACACATGAAGACGAATTGCCACCGCTATTGACAAGTTATTATTGATCCATCATCAACAACAACTTGTTATCTCATACAGTTGTTAAGAAAAAACTTTTTTTTTTTTTTTTTTTTATTTACATTCTCAAATACCACTTTATCTATTTTACCAACACATTTAACAATACACCCAATATCTCAATTTTTATTTTTACATACAACCCAATAAAATAATATAAACTACACAATCAAATAATATATAAAAATTTGTCTCTCTTCTCTTCCATCTCTCTTCCTCTATGTCTCTCTCTCTCTCTGTCCAATATATATATATATATATTTTTATATGTTTACAACCCATGAATAGTAAGTTGTATATTTGAGAACTCACTATTCATGGTTCCTAAAAATATATAGCAATACATTCCTGAATAAAAGAGAAATTTGAGATGTTGGTTGGTAAAATAGCAACAGGAGGTTTTTACACCCAATGCTAAAGCTAATTGAGCAGCATCTAGCCTAGCTAATTGAGGCAAGATTTTTATTTATTTTTTATTTATATTTTGAGAAGGAGCCAAGAGAATAATTGATACACGAGTAACACAACATGTCAACATGAGAATTGTGAAACTAGTGCAGCGTTGTTTCTTATGAACCTGGATTTACCTGCAGAATAATTGATACACGAGTAACACAACATGTCAACGACTCAACATGACAACTTAATTTGCGATACTTGTGCAGCGTTGTTTCTTGGGAACCTGGATTTACCAGCGGAAGCCAAACTTCTGTTTGTCTTTCGTTTCAGTTTCCTTTGGAGTATCTCGAGTAGGGAATATTTTTATTTTTCGTATTCTTATATCATCAAATAGTATAATTTAAAATTTAAAATTTAAAATGGCTTGCATGACATCCATTACAATTTCTGGATTTATAACTATTAATCCAAACCTTAAACTGAATCCATTTAAAAGAAAAATAATTTTTTTTTTCCCCTGATTTATAAGGAGACAACGGCCCCGCTTTAATTTGGTCTCTTGAAATATTTCAAAATCCACTGATTTTTTTAAAATAATATTTTTAAAAATTTTGGAATTTTGAAAATAAAAACAATTAAAAACAGAAGTTATGATAAAATGGTAAACATGTATTATTACTATTTTTCTCACACAAAAAATGCTAGATCCAAAACATTTTCATAACAAATTTTAAGTTATAAATTTTTATTGATTGTTAAAAAAGTGATGATAGTGTAGGGAACCAAAAAGAAATAAAAACCAATAACAACTTATCATCTACAATTTGTGGTGATAATGTTGTGAAAATAGAGTTACTCATTTTCTCACCATGACAATTATTTCATTACAATTAATATTAATAATCAGGTGGCTAGCCGATACGCAGACCTATTACACCATCCCTTATTGCACCGGGTCTGAGCTAAAATTATAACAAAAAAAAGATCGCAATAACTATCTATAACATGCTAAAAAATAGCACAATTTGTGGATAATCTGGCATATATAGGATACTCGAACAGCTTTACACCAAGTACTATGATTTACTCCCCACATAAGTTATGATAAAATGTAACATATAAAGCTCATATACCATTTTTTGTCTTAAGAGACTGGATATTAGGGAGGGAACCCACAAAAATAACCCCATAAAATAGCATAATATGGCCTTAAAAGTACAAAAAGAACAAAGTCAGAAAATTACGGACTGGCCGCGGTGGCAGTCGGTTGCCTACACGATAGAGAGCTATCATAAAGGAGTGAAGATGGTGTCATCCTCACCATCACAGGATACTTCAGCAACTAGTAGAGACCACTTTACACAAAGCTGTTTACCAAAGCAGTGAAAGCCACAAGTGAATGCACTAATGAAGCGAGATCACTTGCCATCGTCGTCACCACCATCGTCATCGTCATCCTCATCATCTTCTTGGTCATCCTCATCATCTTCAGAGTCATCGCCTTCCTTTCCCTGCCATGGGAAAGACAGTAGTTCATTGGCATTGATTCAGCCTTGAAATATAATGGTCCAATATTCACATTAACATGGTTATAGGCAATACAGAAAGTCAAAAAGCATTCAACATCAAATATAACTTCAGAAAGCATAGGACTCAAATACTAAAATATAGCTTCCAAACAGGTCTGGAAAATAAAAAAGTGATGGAAAAGATATAAAGGCAAGCACTGTGTGATTGTATGTATTGTTAAATATTTCAACAGTCAATTTTTAATTTTATTTCTACAATTTCAACAGTCAAAATTACTGATGGGATAATTACTATTATAATCAACAGAATTCCTTGCTGGTAAATTAAGAGTTTGTGCAAATATTCAGAACTATATATCTGCATTGTGAAGTAAAATCAATTTTGGAATTAGAGGACTTATCAGACATTTCATTGCAAAGTTTTAAACAAACATCCTCACATGACGAATTGAGTAGGTACAATATAATAAACCTTTATAGAGAAAAACATTACATAATTGAGAACAATATATAGCAAGAGGGATTACATAGTCCCTCTCTATCCATTTCAAACAGAAATTTCTCAGTAGATACTACTCCAGATATAATCTTATATTATTTATTAACATCCAAAAAATAGCCTTCCTTTTTCTTTTAAAAAATAATAAAAAGATAGAATGGTTTCAGGCATGCAAATAAATATTCTAGTGTCAACCCCACAGGTAAACTTTTTCAACCTACATCATTCAAGCATGTTGCAAGTACTGATTCCAGCTTTGACATATCTTTGAAACCTAAATTTTTCATTAACCAACTAAAACCCAGAGTGTTATTTGACCTCCTCATAACACGAGCCTCAAATCTACTACAATTAATTCTCTATACCAACAGCCAATGAGTGTAACTTGACTAGTACTTCCTTATTCAATAGTAATTGATTAGAGGGTTAGGTCGTGGGTTCAAAACCCACCAGGTGCATGTATAACTTATCAATCAAAAAATATTTTACTTCAACAAATAAATTTGATGAACTAAAGAACCAAATTGGAGGAAGTCATGGTGAAAACTGTCTTTGAAAGTAAAATGCCGGCTTTCAATGACCAAAACAAACAAAACCACTCAAGATGCAACTCTTAATGAAAAATCTTCATCTTAAATTCATGGAAAAGACTAACTAAACTCCATGTGCAGCAATTGCTTCCATTTGATCACCATCTCTTCGTCCATTTCCATCAAGGGAGCCAGTGAAACTGATTCACCTTGGTTTTTTGTCTACGATGAATAATAACTATGCTTCCAAAAATAGTTGCAAGCCATCAATGAGGCAAGTATTCTTTGACTTAAAGCTTACTCTCACTATAACAATTCATCAAAATATTGCTCATTACCTAACTGATGCAGAGGGGCTGAATTGAACATCTATCTAAAAGCCTCTTAATGATAACTTTACTGTATTCCCACCGGTGAGCCCAAAACTTTCCTCCACAGCTATTCAATATAGTTCTAAAGTTGACCTTTTATCATCCACGACCAGCAAGTACTTTAATTTTGTATCACCATTGTCGTAAAAAAGTGTATTGTGTGCTAGAAACTTAAGCATACTTCTGCTTGATGTCCTACCTAACAAAATTGATTAGGAGATGACACCTTTTTTTGCTAACATGGGTGTCCAGAGTTTTCCAAGCACCTGACTAATCCCCCTTAGTGTGTAGAGTTTCGTGCCACATACCAAGTAATTAAAGCAAGAAATCCTTGGTGGTGGCCCAAAGATGTTGGCTAGGAATTTTGAATCCAAGATCTCATGGTCATGAAGCCTTGGGAACTACTAGACCAACCCCTTAGGGTTGGGTGACAACACTTACATCCCATTTGAAACAAGGGAAAGGAATGCCAAAAGTGGAAACGAACTGGATAAAAAGGATCTTTAAGGGATATTCCAACTATTACATTATTTGGGAGTTTGGTGGGCATGAATGGAATGGCTATGAGGGAAATGCCCTTCCATTCCCTCCTAAGCATTCCTCCAAAAAGTGGTAGGAACGGTCATCCCTTTAATAAAGCTAGTGTGATTTGAAAAGGCACTATAAAAATGTTTAAGCTTGAAAGTTTGCATGATAAGAGATCTCTCAAATTGACAAAAGAATCTTTTTTACCTACTCCAATCTCTGTCATAGAAGAATAACAAATCACAACATTATATTAAATTCATACTATCCAATTTTTTTTGTTTGGGTAAGCCATTATGAAAATCTTGTTTCCACAGTCTGTTCATTAAATGTAGTCAACTCACCTTGATTTCCTCAGCCATATACCCCTTCAAGAGAGAGAAAGAGAGAAGCCAAGATCCCACAAACATACAATGGAACCTAGATCACAGACCCTCTTTTTCAAGGAAATATATGAGGCTAAACCAGAACCCCATACATCTGGTTCAAACGATAGTGGATTTTATAAAATTACTAGAGTAGTTTTAGTCAAGTCAGCTACATCCACAGCTCCTCTTGCCATCTTGATATATTTATTCATTTAAGGCTAATAAAGAAAAGCCTAGAAGTATTTAGGAAGTTCATAAACCTTGAATTCATTGCTGAAACTGTTCTAGATCACTTAAATAACTACATTTTTTTTTTACAAGGAACCCCCTCAAGGCATGGGCCAGTGGGACCACCCCTAAGTGGCAAATCCCGGATGCCTACACACCCCCACTGAGCAAGCATCAGGTAAATTGTGAAATGCCTCAACTAGGAGTCAAACTAGAGACTTCTAGAATTATAGTCTGTCCAGACACTCCCTTACTGCTGGCGCTGAGGCACCCCAGGTGGGGGCACCTAACATACTACATGAAACTCAAATGTCAGCTTTAATATATAATCAGACTCGTTTTTTTGGATAGGTCATAATATCCTATCAGACTCCTAATCTTCTTTTCATTAAGCATGTTTCCTAAATGATAAGCACCCACGTCTTTTCTGAACTAGATGATATATTACCTGAAAAGGGATCAATTGAATCTGCAAGCAATAGCAAACTAGGATTGACAAAGCAAATAAAAGACAAAACAATAGCTCTTAAACAAATATTAATGAACATGAAACCCTGCAATAGACAACAGCACCAGATACAGAAATTATGCCCTCAAATTATTCACATCAAGATCCATATCTTCATTTACCTCTTCACCGGGCTCTTCCTCATCGAAGTCTTCTTCATCAGCTTCCTATGTCAGAGAGGTCATCAATTATTATTAGAATAGAATATTATGCAAGTAAAAGGCCAAGTACTTAATAAAGATAAGTCTTCTTCATCAGCTTCCTATGTCAGAGAGGTAATCAATTATTATTAGAATAGAATATTATGTAAGTAAAAAATTATTAGAATAGAATATTATGTAAGTAAAAAGGCCAAGTACTTAATAAAAAACCCATTCATGAGATATGGGATTCAAGGGAAAAAAAACCAGGGAAAAAGAAGTTACATTATTGAAGTAGGTGAGTGGATTCGGCCATAAATCCTCCTTGATGATCTCTGCAATCTGAAATTTTTTGGAAGTGAAAGCTTAGTACAGCAGTGCAATGAGAGTAGTAGTAGTAGTAGTAGTAATAGACATCTCCAGTACCTCCCAGCATTGGAAAAAAAAAACTCTTGCTAGAATTTTTGTAGACTAAAATAGAACTTACCTCATCATGAATGTCATCTAAGTCATCTTTCTCTGGAGTCTCTGAAAACCAGCTAAAGAAGCTGCATCCAACATGGCAAAGCATGGACTTAGAATAAGGCATAAGCATGATGTAATAGTGAAAGTGAAGATGTTCAATTGATCTAAAGATTGTCAAGGTATTAATCTTATCCATAGATTGAAAGTTGGAGATAGAAGGAATAAGCGTTAGTAACACTTAATGCATGACTCTGGCAACCACTAGTATTCTTCTCCTCTCAATCTAGAACTCAAACAAGGTAAAAAAACAATAACAATGAGGAAATATTTGACATTTTGTTTTATAAACTTGACGGTAACAATCATCAAAAATCAGAGTACTGACACAAGGCATAAAGGAATCAAATCGTGTAAGCAACTATAAGGGAGGGCATGCCGCATGCCTTTTCCACCTTGCAATAGCAAATTACCAATGCAATATTGTGGAGCATGTTACTGCAAAAATCAAATACACCTTACATTCCCATAAAAATAAATAAATAAATAAAAACACCCTACATGAGGGATACCAACCAAAAAGATTGACCAGGAGCCAACCGCAACAAACAGAACAAGTTTCAATAATCAGGTTAATCATAGCACATCATGACCCCCAAATGACTAGAATTTCAGAAGTGACTAAAACTAATTTGTTATTACATCCTTGATCCTTGTTTTCTTTATTGTTACAGTTTCATTTTTTTTTTTTTTTTGTTGTTGCACAAAATGGATTATTATGCCAATGGATTGGCTGAAATCCAGTTCACAGGCTGTGGAAAACCAACCTATCTTCAGTGGCAGGCCGCTTGTTCCCTTTCTTCTCATGGTTAACTCCGTTTTGTATGCCCTTCACATACCATTAATGCAATTAATCACCAAACCACAACAAAACAGACAAGTATAATATGGCTAGTAGTAATATTTACCATGCCCTCTTTCCACTTTATTGATGTGGCCGTAATTTTTGTTGCTCCTTCATCATCAGCATAAGTGAAAGTCTTTGTAAGCTTTGTATCTTCAAAATAAGGGTTTGGGTTAAAGTGCTGCAAATCACAGAAACAAATCCATTACAATTCATTGCTTTCATTAGTTGAAACATCACATAAAATTGACAACTACACCAAAATGAAGAGTTAAAGGAACTAATTTTCCCTATTTGTCTATAAGACTAAGCATTTAGAAAAGAGTTAAACTCACAAATGTGATAGAGTAACCCGATTTGACATCTTTGAAATCCTCCACTTCCAAGGAGCTTAGATGCTTGAATATCTATCAACAACATAGGCAAAAAAATAAAGCAAAATCACAATGTAGGCACATTGAGAAAAACCAGCTAAATAATAAGATACTTAAGAAGAATCCTTGTGGCATTGCTCATTGATTAAGATTGAAAATTATTATTAATGCAGGTACAATGCCCAAACCTTTTGATCATCTTCTGTCAATAGTTCACTTAGAGCAGGATGACTCAAAAACTGCACGAGGTTGGAAACAAAAAAATTAAATAAAATATATAACAGCAAACATATAGCGTTTTTCTTTAAAATAGAGAGACGAAGACAGATTACTAACAGCAGTTAACCAGAAGTCTGGAATGGATTTAATAATCTCATTCCGCTTATCATAAACAGGCCCACGTATTTCATTATACTTCTGCTCCACTTCTAGAACCTTATCACTGGCCTCCTCATTGATCTAGAACATTTTATAACCCATGTTAGAACATTTTATATTCAAGTGCTGAACAATGAATAAAAAACAGCTCAAACAAGAGCCAATTGAAATTAAAAAAACGAAACAAAAAAAAAACAAAAAACAAATCATATACAATATAGAGCATATCCATGGGCTGCCCCTCGGTCCTATCCAAATTCAACTTCCATCTCGTGCAAAATGAACGAAATTGATTTGTTTTCGATAGTTGGAAAGGGGGGATTTGAATGCTGGATGTCTCCCTTGGAAACACCAGAAAGTGCCAGTTGAGCTACAAGGTTCTTGGTGATAGAAATCGATTTGGGTTGGCGTGAATTGTGTGAATCCAAGCAAAATTTAAGCATTCACCATCCACGAAAAACTCAACACACCCAGATATTCCAATGTGAAAACTGTTAGTGTAGAAACCCACAACATACAAAACACATAAAAATCAACACTATTCATTTTGCTAGGAATCCAACTAGCAAATTAATTCCTGAATTAGCTTAAATTACCTTCACCCAGAAAAACAAAAATCAAATCTTTAAGTTTGTGCACTTCACTCATGCACTTACTAGAACCAAATTAGTCTTTACAATTAGGAATCCACTGCAATTAATTAAAACATTACCAGGGCCAAAAAAAAAAAAACCCAGATAGTCAGTACTCAATTACACAATCCTGTTTGGTTTCCAAGAAAATTTAGAAATGCAAAAAACACAGAAACACACACACAAAAAAGAGTAAAAACCCAATTGAGTAAAAAACCTTTTCGAGCTCGTCTTGGATCTCCTGGAGCTTTTCGATGGAGAGGACGAGTTTCTCATCGATGGTCTCGGAGTTGTTTTCCTCTTCGCCTTTCTCTGTTGTCTTTAGCTTCTTCCCTTTGTCGGCCACCATTGTCGCTCTCTCTTTCTCTCTCTCTCTCTCTCTCTTTAGCTTATTACCAAAACCCTAGCTCTCTCTCTCTCTCTCTCTCTCTCTCTCTCTCTCTCTAAAGCTCTTGCTTTTGATATTTTGCCTAAAACCCTAGTGGGTCTCTCTGTCTCTTGCCCTCTCGCTTTTGTAGGTGTGCGTGATAGAACAAAAGGGTTAGGGTTTTGGGAGTTTATATCTCCTCTATGAATCTGGATTTAGGGTTTAGTAGCTAGACCAATAGGTAATTGACAAGTGTCCGTGTAGGGGCATTTTAATCTTTTTGTATTTCATATTGGGGGTAGTTTAGGGATTCAGTACAATGTTCTTCACCAAAGTGTTGAACGACAAGTCGACAACCAAGGACTAAGGTTGTATTGGATGTAGGGGATCATCGCACCAACGGTCCAGATTAATGTTGCTTTTTTTGAAGTATCAGACTGACTATCAGTGATCGTCGAATGAAAAAATCTTCGGTCCGTATTAATGTTTCTTTTAGAAGGTTCCTAATCTTCCAATGAATGAAAATCTTCGGTAAAGTCTTTTGCCTGGAATAAGGTTAACATCCATTTATATCAAAAATCAATTGATGTTTTGATTTGATAATAAAAAGCAATTACCCTGACTTATCAAAAAAAAAAAAAAAAAGCAATTATCCTGAATCAACACCATAATTTAAAATAAATAAATAAATTTTGTGGTCAATGGGCGAGGTGTAAACCCAATAAATCTCTAAAATACAATCTACCACATTATCAGTTGATGATTTTCAAAATGTTTTAGCAAAGAGTAAAACAGACACAATTTTCTTTAAAAAAAAAAAAAAAAACTTTGGTATAAACTTTGAAGTGTTGTACTTCCAATTTATGGTTTATGCCTTTACTAACTATAGTGTGTTACTAATATGATTTTTTTCAACAAGAAAAAAGAAGAGATATATACCGTAGGATTTCAACCTATAATGTAAGTTCTATGATGATTCTTTCGAATTTTAAACTACATTTGTAAGTGTAAGGCAAAAAAACATGACAAGTTATGATTAATAAAGCATAAAATACAACACGTGGGATAAAAGATTTTTTATTCACTAATTAGTAATCACATATGAGTATAAGACATAAGTCATCTTCTCAAAAACAACATAAGACATAAGTCATAATTTTTCTTTAGAGAGCTTGCACTGAGGCTTTACCAACAAAGGAAATCTGAAGAAGAGGAAAATCCTAGAGAATGCAAATTGCAACTTGTTAGGCATCTATTTTTGTATTGTATCTGTGATATTGCATTCTGTGGAGGTGAAGGCTTGTATTGTAGCATGAGTTGTAGGGTGTACCATTGTAC
Organism: Quercus suber; assembly: GCF_002906115.3. Classification (NCBI taxonomy): domain Eukaryota; kingdom Viridiplantae; phylum Streptophyta; class Magnoliopsida; order Fagales; family Fagaceae; genus Quercus; species Quercus suber. Next base: position 244,651 of record NW_027070003.1, read on the forward strand.
TGTGGTGTGTGCTGTAGGGGTAGTATTGTTGGAAGGCAATTAGTGGTAGTTAGAGGTGATTAGTCCAACTAATGATCCGCGTAGTTGGCTAGGATGTGTGAGGTGTATATAAGAGGCAAGGATTGTATATGTTGGATAATAAGAAGATTCTAATTGTTATACTTCCTTTATATATCTCTCTCTTCCCTTCTCTCTCTCTCTCTCTGTTTCTTTTACCTTCCCCATTACTTTCTTAGCTATGGAGGCCCAAGTCCCCTTAAAGTGACCTACCCTAAATCCTAATTCCAACAAAGTCTTTATCAATGGTATCAGAGCAATTTGATCCAGTCCACCACCATGACTAAAACACATTCGAATACACAAAATTTCGAAAAGATAGCTGCATTGTCCAAGATTGCAAATAGCGATGAACAGACCTTACAAGAAATTCAGAAGCAATTGTAGACTCTTACTGGGTTCATGTAGAAACTAGTTGAAGCTAAAGATAAAAGACAATCTCCAATTCAGGGGTCACGAGCTTTGCTTCAAAGTAGCAATCATGGAGTTCATGAATCTCCCATCATGAATCCAATCAAGAACCTGAAATTGGAATTTCCTAGATTCTAGGGAGAAGACCCAACTTCTTGGATTTACAGGACAAATCAATTCTTTTCATACCGTGATATTCCAAACCATCAAAACTTCATTATGGCTTCTTACCATTTAAATGGTGAAGCCTTGATTTGGTTCCAAGATGCTAAGCAGATTAGAGATTTTGCAAGTTGGGAGGTGTTTGTGAAGGCCCTTCAGACTTGTTTTGAGGTCATAGCCTATGATGATTCAATGGAGGCACTCATTAGGCTCAAACAGATTTCTATTGTGGTTGCTTACAAAGGTAATTTCGAAATTTTGTCTAATAGGATTGTTGGTTTATCTGAGTCATATAAATTGAGCTGTTTTTTGAGTGGCCTAAAGGATGAAATAAGATTACCCGTTAGGATGCTAGTGCCAAAATCCCTAAATGAAGCCTTTGGTTTAGCCAAACTTCATGAAGAATATTTACTAAGTAGCAAGAAAAGTCTTAAGAATGTTGTAGATAATGGGAAGCCTTCAATTCTGGGATTACCTAAGCTAGAGAGCAAGACTGATTCAAGGGTTAAACTTCTTGTGCAAAGGTTATCTAATGCATAAATAGAGAAAATGAGGAAACAAGGTCTGTGTTATAATTGTGACGAAAAGTGGCAGTTGGGCCACAAGTGTAAGGGAGCAAAGGTATTTCTGTTAGATGGGTTATGTGAGGAGGTTGAGCATAAGTCTAGACTGCAATTGGTGGAGTTGGATGATGATGGGGTGATATTGGGAATCCAAGATCAAGTTCAAGGGAGTGAGAATGTAGGTACTCCTGCTAAAATCACTTTATATGCATTGATAGGCAACCCCTTAACTAATACCATGAGAGTCAAAGGTAGGATTAAAAACCATGAAGTAGTTGCCCTTATTGATTCAGGCAGTACACATAATTTTTTGGGTGTGGTAGAATTGAATATGCTGAATTTACACTTGGATACATCTCAAATTTTGGAAGTAAAAGTGGCTGACGATAGTGTTATTAGGACTTTGGGAACATGTCATGAAGTCACTCTTGCAATCCAAGGGTCCAAGTTTGTTGTGGATTTGAATGTATTGCATTTAGGGGGTTGTGTAGTGGTTTTGGATACTCACTGGTTAAGTACTCTTAGGGAAATCAGCTGGGACTTCAAATTATTGACCATGAAGTTTCTTTACCTAGGTCATAGGGTGTTATTAAAGGGGTTACACCCTAAAGGTTCTGTCTTTTCAAAGGCTGATGGGTTCTTTAATGATTCTGCTACAAGGAAAGGGTTGGTTCTCCAAATTTCAACAGTCAACCCTACCTCAGCAGATGAACCATTGCTGTCTACTGCTATTTCTGACCTTTTGGACTAGTTTTCCAAGGTGTTTGACATGCCCTCAGGCCTACCACCATTTTGTGGATATGAGCATCAAATCATACTCCAAGATGGTACTCTACCAATTTGTGAGAGACCTTATAGGTACCTTTACTTTTAAAATTCAGAAATTGAAAAGATTGTACATGAGTTGCTTGAACTTGGTTCCATTCAACCTAGCCAAAGTCCATTTTCCTCACCTGTGTTGCTTGTTAGAAAGGCCGATGGGAGTTGGAGGATGTGCATTGATTATAGGGCTCTAAATAAGGCAACCATAAAAGATAAGTTTCCTATTCTTGTTGTGGATGAGCTGTTGGATGAACTTGCAGGGGTTTCTATCTTTTCCAAGTTGGATTTAAGGTCAGAATACCATCAAATCCATATAAAGCTAGAAGATATTCCTAAAACAGCTTTTAGGACTCATGAGAGACATTAAGAGTTCCTTTCATGCCTTTTGGTTTGACCAATGCCCCATTTACTTTTCAAGCACTCATGAATGACATTTTCAAGCCTTATTTGAGAAGGTTTGTTTTGGTTTTCTTTGTGACATTAAACTTTATAGTCAGAGTTTGGAAGATCACTTGGCTTATCTGAAGACTATTTTGAATGTATTGTTGACTCATCAATTGTATGCACGTCAATTGTATGCAAAGAGGTCTAAGTGTGTTTTTGGGAGTTATGAGGTAGAGTATTTGGGCCATATTATCTCTAGTGAAGGGGTTAAGGCAGACCCTTGGAAGACTACTGCAATGCAGCGATGGCCAATTCCAACCATTGTCAAGGCCTTAAGGGGTTTCTAAGGTCTTACAGGTTATTACAAGAAGTTCATTAAAAGGTATGACATCATTGCTAAACCCTTAACTGATCTTCTAAAAAAGAATGGCTTCTTGTGTTCTGATACAACTTTGGAGGCTTTCAATGCTCTTAAAGCTGCAGTGAGCCAACCACCTGTCTTGGCTCTTCTTAACTTCTCCAAGCCTTTCACCATTGAGTGTGATGCTTTTGGTATTGGTCTTGGGGCTGTCTTGATGCAAGATAATAGACTCATAGCCTTCCACAGCCAAGCTTTGAAGGGTAAGTACCGGCATTTATCTACCTATGAGACTGAACTTCTAGCTTTAGCAACTGCTGTCAAAAGGTGGAGACCAAATTTAGTGGGTAGGCCCTTCATTGTGAAGATTGACCATCAGAGCTTGAAATTTCTATTGGAGTAGAGGATTGCCACACTAGCACAGCAAAAATGGCTGGCTAAGCTCTTAGGACATGCCTTTGTGGTTGAATACAAAAAGGGTGTTGAGAATAGGGTGGCAAATGCACTTTCTAGGAAATCTGACCTTGCTCTTGTGGATTCACGGTTGCCCCTACAGCAGAAAACAAGTTGTTTGTTCCTTTTCTTAGTCCCTGATCCCACATGGTTGGCTGTTTTCAAGGATAGCTACTCTCAAGATCCTTCTGTCTAGCAGCTTATTTTTTCAATTCAATCTAGTGATCCTCCCAAAGGTTTTACCTAATGATCTGATTTTTTACAAGGGCAAATTCTTCTTGGGACCCTTGTGCCCCTTAGAATCATAAGTTTTGCAGTTGGTTCATAGTTGTCCTGTTGTTGGCCATTTAGTTTTTTTATAGTGCTTTCAAAGAGCTAAGAGGGAGTTCTATTGGCATGGCATGAAGGCTTACTTTAAGAAATTCATTAAAGAGTTTGATGTTTGTCAAAGAATCAAGTCTGAGACATTTGCCCCAGCTGGTTTGTTGCAACCATTGGCCATTCCTAATACTCCTTGGGCAGATGGAAGCTTAGATTTTGTTGAGGGACTTTCTAAATCTCAAGGGTTTGAAGTGATCTTAGTTGTGGCGGACATGTTGACCAAGTATGCCTATTGTGGACTCATAGTTGCCCCTACAGCAGAAAACAAGTTGTTTGTTCCTTCTCTTAGTCCCTGATCCCATATGGTTGGCTGTTTTCAAGGATAGCTACTCTCAAGATCCTTCTATCCAGCAGCTTATTTTTTCAATTCAATCTAGTGCTCCTTCCAAAGGTTTTACCTAATGATATGATTTTTTTACAAGGGCAAATTCTTCTTGGGACCCTTGTGCCCCTTAGAATCATAAGTTTTGCAGTTGGTTCATAGTTGTCCTGTTGTTGGCCATTCAATTTTTTTATAGTGCTTTCAAAGAGCTAAGAGGGAGTTCTATTAGCATGGCATGAAGGCTGACTTGAAGAAATTCATTAAAGAGTTTGATGTCTGTCAAAGAATCAAATCTGAGACATCTACCCCAGCTGGTTTGTTGCAACCATTGGTCATTCCTAATACTCCTTGGGCAGATGGAAGCTTAGATTTTGTTGAGGGACTTCCTAAATCTCAAGGGTTTGAAGTGATCTTAGTTGTGGTGGACATGTTGACCAAGTATGCCTATTTTGTGCCTTTGTCTCACCCTTACATTGCTGCTAAGGTTACTGCCTTATACCTCCAATACAAATTCAAACTATATGGCATGCCTGCCTCTATTGTGAGTGACAAAGATGCAACTTTCACTTCATTATTTTGGCTTGAATTGTTTAGATTGCAGGGTACAATGTTGGCCATGTCTACAGCTTATCATCCTTAGTCAGATGGCCAAACTGAGATGGTTAACAAAAGCTTGGAGCAGTACCTTAGAGCTTTTACTAGTGACAGACCAACTAAATGGGCTGAATGGTTGCCACTTGTAGAGTTTTGGTTCAATTCTAACTACCATACTAGCCTTAAGTTGTCACAATTTGAAGCTTTGTATGGTTTCTCTCCTCCAAAGTTACAGAGCTATATTCCTGGCATAACCACGGTAGATGCCTTGGATTCTATTTTGAGCCAAGGGAGAAAGTTTTGCCAATTCTTAAGGGTCATCTCCATGTTGCACATGAGAGGATGAAGTCTCAACTTGATAAACATAGGCAAGATAGATCATTTATGGTGGGGGATTAGGTTTACTTGAGACTGCAACCCTATAGACAGAAAACTTTGGCTTATAAAGGGAATGGAAAGTTGTCTCCAAGGTATTTTAGGCCTTTTAAGGTGCTACAGAAGGCTGGGTCAATGTCTTATAGGTTGGATTTACCTCTTGAGTCCAAAATCCATCTCGTTTTCCATGTTTCTTGCTTGAAGTTGAAGTTAGGCCAACATGTACACACCTTGCCAACTCTACCACCTGTTAATGATGAAGGGCAGGTTACTATTGAGCCCATTACTATGCTGAGGGCTAGGACCAGACTTTGAGGACACGGGTTATCACTGAAGTTTTGGTGCAGTGGCTAGGATACCCTCCTGAAGAGGCCACTTGGGAGTCTTTGCACTGTCTACAGTCTAGGTTTCCTCACTTTGTGGGCAAGGTGTTTAAATGGGGAAGGGTATGTTAGGCATCTACTTTTGTATTGTATCTATGCTATTGCATTGTGTGGAGGTGAAGGCTTGTATTGTAGCATGAGTTGTAGGTGTACCATTGTACTATGGTGTGTGTGTGAGGGAAGTATTCCTGGAAGGCAGTTAGTGGTAGTTAGAGGTGGTTAGTCTAGCTAATGATCCAAGTAGTTAGTTAGGATGTTGAGATGTATATAAAAGGCAAGGATTGTATCTGTTGGATAATAAGAAGATTCTGATTGTTATACTTCCTTTACATATCTCTCTCTTCCTTCTCCCTCTCTATTTCTTTTACCTTCCCCATTACTTTCTTAGCTATAAAGGCCCCAAGTGACCTACTCTAAATCCTAATTCCAACAAAGTTTTTTATCACAGCTTATGTTCAACAACTCAAGAGTCCACGTTTCATGCTATTTGGGATTGCATGGTTCTTCGCCAAATTTGGGATCCAACATTTGGTTGGATTCATGAAGATTACCGCGCAGTATTCATTTGTTTTATGATCTAATTAATTTAGTTGGACAACACACACGTAAGTTAGATCTTTTTGCCACAGTTCCTTGGTTTGTGTGGTATCACAGAAACAAATTAAGACTTAAAGAATTGTGTTTACCTGTTGAAAAATTTTCAACACAATGAGCAATTATCTTTCTAAATTTCAGCAAAGACTTTAGGTATCTATAGCAAAGACAAGATAGAAGGAAATCAAATGGAAGCCTCTAGCCAACGATGAGATTAAAACTATGGGGCAACCTTTGAAGATACAGGTGAAGCATGGATTGTAGTGGTAGTTCGGCTTGACAGTGGAGAAGTTTTAGCTGCCCATTGTGAAAAAATTCCATTACCTTCTTCTGTAGAGGTTTTGGAGACTTTAACAACGCAAGGGGCAACTCAATTCGTTGTTGAATTAAGCTTACATCACTTAGTTTTTTAAGGAGATTCAGAGTTGGTTCACAAGGCTCTCACAGATGGTCCTCTCCCCGCTTAGTTATTGGTCATATTGTTAAAGACACATTGTCTATTGCAAGTTCTTGTAAAACTCATTCATTCTCTTATACTAGGAGATAGGGTAACTCTATAGCCTATGCTCTAACTAGGAGAGCTAGGTTTTCTTATCCTTTGTTAGTTTGGATGGAGGATATTTCATCATACATTTCTCCTTATGTTGTTGTTGATTTTCCTTTTGATTGAATAATAATACTTAGTTTCTTTCATTTAAAGTAAAAAAAAAAACATAAATCCAAAAATTACAAAATATTGTGGAGTAAACTTTGACAAGGTGGGCTAGGCCAACAAATATAAAATTAGGACAATAAGAGATATCCAAAGCAATTTCCTTAAATTATTGCAAACATAGTAAAATGTATTTAAAGAATGAACAACATTCCAAAGAATATAATATTTTTAAAAATATTTTTTATTTATTAAATTTTTGTTTTTTTTTTTTGGCTAGGTGAGAGGCCTTACTTTTTTTTCTTTTTTTTTTTTGGTATTATTATTTTGCAATACTTCTAGACAATTAGATATAATATATTATATTTCAGGAGATCTCCTTCCACCGGGCCTTAAGCCATTTAGGAAGTGACCTAATAGTTAAGCTACTCTTACATAGCCGATTGGACTTACACTACTAGCATTCCCTTTAAATAAATAAATAATAGGGGAAATGGGCGTGTTAAGTGGACTTCTGGAGTTATCCATTGTTACCTCAGAGTCAATGAGGAGATTCGTTTTTATTTCTTTAAAGATTTTTTTTTTTTTTTACTTTAAATTATATTTATTATTTTTTTAGTTATAAGAAAATACTTTTTAACAATTAATTGAGTACTTTTACAAAATGATCAACATTGACAATAAACATAAACATTAATGATTAAAAT